>NC_067226.1:46671414-46781414 GCF_019924925.1 Ctenopharyngodon idella | reverse complement strand
ATTACACTTGGGCCGCATTTACACTGCAAGTCTTAATGCACAGATCCGATCTTTTGACCATATCCGATTTTTTTAGACAACGTGCTTACATTTTTTAAAAAAGTGTCCTGTATCCGATGTCTCCTTTTTACACTGCACTTGGCGAAACGAACCAAAAATAGCATATATGACAGCACAAATCAATTTCGATGGCACATTGAGTTTAATTTATTGACATGAATTCATATAGAAACCCTTTTAATGCAATAGTTACATCCCTACATCAAAATAATACAAATTGTTCAAGACAGTATACGTACGCAGCTCTGCTGGAAGTGTGCGAGATAAATAATACTCGGGTAAGTTAGATATTTGTTAAACGTCACAGCTTCTGGGTTCGAATCTGCCGTCCTATACTAGGTTTTTTTTAGTCATTAAAAACAAATGCGTTCATCAGTGATTGTATATCAAGGGCAGGTACAAGTTTGTGTGCTTTTTATTTTGTGGTTTCAATGGAACAAATAGGTAGAGTTTCCACAACGGGACTGAAGCGCGTCTCTGCACGAGCCGTGTCGTCACTGACAACAGCGGCAACGAGCACTCTGTGATTTCAAGAGCAACACCTTTCAACATAAGATCGCCTTTTATTTAACACAAACAAATGAAATTAATACTCTGCCAGTCAACTAGAGATGTTCCGTTTGTTATAGGTATGTCTATACCGCGAAATGTTAAAAAAACCTCACTTTTCAATGACGCAGGAGTCGCATTTACAGATCTGTCCGCTTACACTGCAGGCGCAAACGCACATATCCGATTCATATCTGATTTATTTCCACATATGAATGAGGCCTGAAACCGATCTGTAAAAATCGGAATCCATGCGCTTTTTTTCCTGCTTACACGGTCGTGGCTCATATCCGATCTGTGCCACATGGGAGGAAAAAATCGGAATTGAGTCACTTGAACCATGCAGTGTAAATGGGGCCTTGCAAACATGCTGACATTGGGAAAAACGCATGATATTGCTTATTAATATTAAAAACAAGAACTTAGAGACATTTTTGCACCATATCTAGGTTTTTGAAAGCATTTTTATTCATTTTTCAACAATTGTATCATTTCTAATATTATTTTTCCTAAAGAGTCCCAGCTAACTGAGAATGGTCTCAGAACGTTCTGGCAAGGTTCTCTCAAAGTTATGAACAAACATTCCTCCAATAATTTCCAAAGTTATCTGGTCTTTAATAATGGTCTCAAAATATTAGCACAAAAAAATTATTTATACATGGTTCATGGAACATTTTTTCCTAAAATGTTTAGTCGTACGTTCATCTAATGTTTTTTTAATTGTTATACTTGTTACTTTTGAATGTTCTCTGAACATTCTGAAACGTTTCCATAATGCTTGCAAAACTGTAAAATGGAATGTTCCCTTAACATTCGCACAATCAAGAAAAAACGTTTTAAAACATTTAAAAAACTGGATGTTTTGACCTTTCAAAGAATATTCAAAAATACCATTTTTATAACTTAATGGGAACATTAGCGAAACATTCTTAGAACAATTCTGTTAGCTGGGGTTGTGGGAGAAAAATCTGGGGAAACATCTGAAAACTCAATTAAGCCTCTGAGACTTCTGAGCAATACATTTACATTCATTCACTTAGCAGACTGCATTGTATACGGTATGTTAACACAATGGTTTAAAGATGTACTGTGCCGCAGGGTTAACTTGTTTTATAACAGCCGTCATTAAACAGCTGGCTTCAGTTGTGATCTATTTGGACAGCGCTAAAAGAATTCAATCCAAACACTTATGCAAGACCTCTCTCAACGTCCAAAACACTGTCAGTGAGGGGATCTCAACTGCAGCATGCCTTGCCAAAAGCGGTTATTATCTAAGACAAAGGAAAAAACAGTACTATTAATAGCCCTTTGGGACACCATCATTTACAAATGTAGAGTGGGGAAGTCCACACTCAGAGAGTACTCTTTACCAAAAGGCACCCAGGATGGAAAATTAGTGAAGCAAAAGCTTCAGTATCACAAAATCAGAAAAGTCTGTGAGACGCTCCAGCTGACACTATGACAATTTGAGCCAAAAGGACCAGGTTTTTGGTAGCTGGTCAAGAAGCTGATTAATTCACAATCCAACACCAACAAACAAACTGAAACAAAGAAAGGAGATCCCATTCAGAAGACTGTTGAGGTCAAGTATTACAGGGCCAGAAGTCTGAAGTATCAACCAAACAAATCATTAAAAAATAAGGACAAAGGGAAAATAAGGCAGTATCACATAGCAAATTTAAGCCAGTTTTTGCCACTTTTTGTGTGCAGTGTCCCGCATTTCAATTATGTCTGTATTATTTTTTTCTTTCCTGAAATTACAATAGCACAGTAAGAAATATGAAAATAAAAATTTCAACTGCTGTTTAAAAATCCATTTGTGCAGCCATCATGTTCTAGCTAGAGCAGCGAAAATAACCAAACAACGCATATGACTTATGATGACTGGACGGAGCAAAGGAATCAGTGTGGACCTCATCAAAAGTTAAATATAGCTACACCAGCGAGGACTTCCTCTAGACACATATTGGATAAGAACATCCTGATCAAACCTGCCAGATCCAACCAACCAACCATCCAACTAACCAACCAACAACAAAAATCCAACCACCCAACCAACCAACAAACATCCAACCAACCAACGAACAACCATCCAACCATCCAACCAACCAACCAACAACCATCCAACCAACCAACGAACAACCATCCAACCACCAACCATCCAACCACCAACCATCCAACCAACAACCATCCAACCAACCAACAACCATCCAGCCAACCAACCAACAACCAACCAACCATCCAAACAACCAACCAACCGACCAACCAACAACCATCCAACCAACCAACAACCAACCAACCACCTATCCAACCAACAAACATCCAACCAACCATGCAACCAACCAACCAACCAACCAACCATCCATCCAACCAAATAACCATCCAACCAACCAACCAACCAACATCCAACCAACCAACCAACCATGCAACCAACCAACCAACCCACCAACCAACCAACCAGCCAACCAACCAACCAACATCCAACCAACCAACCATGCAACCATCCAACCAACCAACCACCCACCCATCCAACCAACCAACCAACATCCAACCAACCAACCATGCAACCACCAACCCACCAACCAACCAACCAACCAACCCACCAATCAACCACCAACCAACCAACCAACATCCAACCAACCAACCAACCAACCAACTAACCATCCGTCCAACCAACTAACCATCCATCCATCCATCCAACCAACCAACCAACCATCCGTCCAACCAACCATCCATCCATCCAACCAACCAACCAACCAACCAACCAACCAACCAACGAACAACCATCCAACCACCAACCATCCAACCAACAACCATCCAACCAACCAACAACCATCCAGCCAACCAACCAACAACCAACCAACCATCCAAACAACCAACCAACCGACCAACCAACAACCATCCAACCAACCAACAACCAACCAACCACCTATCCAACCAACAAACATCCAACCAACCATGCAACCAACCAACCAACCAACCAACCAACCAACCATCCATCCAACCAAATAACCATCCAACCAACCAACCAACCAACCAACCAACCATCCAACCACCAACCAACCAACCAACCAACATCCAACCAACCAACCAACCATGCAACCAACCAACCAACCCACCAACCAACCAACCAGCCAACCAACCAACCAACATCCAACCAACCAACATCCAACCAACCAACCAACCATCCAACCAACCAACCAACCAACCAACCAACCAACATCCAACCATGCAACCACCAACCCACCAACCAACCAACCAACCCACCAATCAACCACCAACATCCAACCAACCAACCAACCAACCAACCATCCGTCCAACCAACTAACCATCCATCCATCCATCCATCCATCCATCCAACCAACCAACCAACCAACCACCCATCCAACCAACCAACCAACCAACCATGCATCCAACCAACTTACCACCCATCCAACAACCATTCAATCAACCAACCAACCAACAAGCACTTAAGCCTTGTTTACACCTGGTATAAGACGTGTTTTCATATATATCCGATCACAAGTGTGTAAACAGAGTCAAAAAAGTTTTGAGCTTTTCAATCTTTGAACTTTCAATCACTTCTAAAAGTAGTGGGAAACACATTCAGCCGCATTGCTGTCTTAATCTAGAGCTCATGTGGGTTAATGCGTTCAAACAGCCACAAAAGACCATCTACTCTCCGCCTACTGACCTAATACAAAATCATTGTGGGACGTTTTGTAAAAAAAAGCGCTCCAAAACACACAGATTATACAGCTGCTTTCTTTAGCCTTTTCATTCGCTTCCTTTCCTCATTACTCGTAATCTGCGCAACACGGGTTTGTTCAGTTAATAAAATTTGTGCGTCACTTATGGCATTTCCGAGGTAGTGATGTAGAGTGTGACGAAATAAGAGGGAGGTCTCTTGAGGAAATCAGAGCAAAAGTGGTCACAGGAGACACATTTAAAAAGCATTTTAATACCAGTTGAAAACAAGGCCCTAGTCTTGCTCAAAGAAATACAGTTTGTACTTGAAGAAGACTAAAAAAAAAAAAAAAAAAAAAAAGTTACAAAAGCTTAATGCAAAGAAATTATGAAATTCTCCACACTATGAAAGTTAAGATTCAAGGTCTGACACAGAACATCATCTTGAGCCCTGAAAAGTCTGTATGGATTAAAATAAATAATACATCAAGTCTTAATGATTACCGAGGAGGTGAAACCTGAGGTGTTTCATCTAGAAAACGTTTGCACACGGCATGGTGGCATAATTATTTTTGAAATAATCATGAAGTCTCCTAGTGACCTGCACTGGGGTGAAAAAATATGAACAAACATTTCCTTTCCCAAAACTAATCAAATGTGGGTGGATTTCCTGGATAATTTCTTTCAAAAGGTAAGGAATTAAACACATGCACCCCCAAACCGCTCATCACGAATCACATTTTAATTAGCACACTGAGCCAAAGCAATTTTCTCAGCACTAGCACATAACAGGCCTGGCGGTACATTTCAAAGTACTGATGACGGTAATTAAAGGCCGTGAGACAGGTGAGCTGAATTACTTAAAGAAGAAAGAAGTGACTGGAATTCTTCACAGGGATATGAAGGAGTAAAGATTAAGGCAGGGAGCATTTTCTTGCTTGTAATTTTCCAATTTGGTGATAACTGCTATCTGTGAACCTCAAATTAATGACAATATTTTGAATAATGTAAATTCGGCTAAAAACTCAACAACGCTTGTAGGTTTAAAACATTGTTTCAACAGAAACCATGTCACATTACCAGGGCTGGGTATTGTTTGAATATTCCAATAAGGTAAAAATCACATTAAAACTCCCACACAGGAATCGATAAGATTGTAATCGATTTTTGATTCCCAACCCTACACATTACAGAAGTAAAATGGGTTGTGAATGCCATTTCATCTTGACTCTAAACTAAGATCATAGACTAAAAAAACAGATCTTTTAGCTAAGATTCTTTAAGCTATAAGCGCCAATCTTTTAGCTTTTGTCTTATTTGTCTGAAACTCCTGTTCATGTGAAAGGCCTGTGTGTCGTTCTCTTTATATATCAGAATAATCATTTTCTGGTGTGTTGCACACAGCTTTCTTCTATTCCCAATGGCCCATGACAAAAGAGCAGCATCGAAGGAGGATTCAGGGGTAAATGGCACAGATATTCTGTCCAATTCCTCAGCAACTGGCAATAATCAAGTCAAACCAATCTATAGGTGCAGCACTTTATAGAACTTTGAATAGCAAAAAGTGGATTTCTCTCTCTCTCTCTCTCTCTCTCTCTCTCTATGATTGCTGATAAATGCAAGGCAATTTCTTTAAACCTACAAATGTCATTAGTATTCATGCTACCAGGTAACTGCAGTTCACAATAACACACACCAGATTTGTCCAAGCTATAGAGAAAAAAAAGCCCTTTTGGCTATGGCATCTTAAAGGTGAAGTGTATTTTTTTCAATACTAAAATTCACCTATCCCAATTTAATATGCAACAGCAATAGACAAAAGGAAAGTATAAGCTGTTCATAAGCTTATTTCCCCAAAGACTGGAAATACTGTGGCTCTGTGGCATTTTTAATAAACGTCTATAAAATGTCTATGACTAGTATAAAAAGTCACACATCCATCACAACGTTATCAGATAACTTCCTCTCTAAACCCCTCCTTTCCGAGAGCCTACTCTGCTCTGATTGGTCAGATGGCCCAGTTTGTTGTGCTTGGTCAACCAGTAACAACACGTTGGAAACGGCCATTATCACATCTGAATTTTAGCTCCGGATCTTCTTCAGCACTTGATACACAGTGATACGAACAGTAATGATGCTGTCACTTTGACCATATTAATTCCAGCACGAGTCCTCATCCTTTGGAAGTTGGATTTGCTTTTGCAGTGCAAAAAACATCATCTTCTCAACATCATGTTGACAACACAAACCAAACTCTTCCAGTCTCAGCTACAACTACAGTGTTTGAGGGCGGGGCAAAGTAGATGTTGTTCACAGGCAGCCAATGAATTCCATCAGCAGGCATTATTCAAATTTGTTACAAACTTACAAGCAGTTCAGAATCTCTTCTTTCTTTTGGGAAACAATAACTCCAATTATCATGTGCTTTGATCTTTGAAACTTTGCAGACCTTTTACATTGTTAAACAGCTGTATTACACCCAGAATGAGAGGTAATATCAGAAAAAGTTTAATAGGGGCACTTTAAAAATGAAATGAAATTGCACATTGAATTTCACTCATTTTAATTCTAACTTGGTTGAAAGTCAATTTAAAAGGCAACCTCAATTTAATTCTGTCAATATGCATGTATACATTGCCTCACAAGCTCTACTCACCAGAGGGGGCGCTGTCACAGTCATGAATGTTACACTTCTTTGTGTTCTTTGGTCGAGGTTCATGATCACAATCCACATGCTCATTTTCATCCTCAAGCTCGGTCTTAGTGTTGACACATTTGACCAGTCGCCGCTGAACGCCTCCTCCGCAGGACACCGAACACTGCCAACACACAGTAGACAAGCCTGTTTAACACTCAGGACGATTTCTACAATCCATCCATTCTGGGTCAAATGCCCTTTAATAATCTTCCATCAGAAGGCTCTGATCAACAACCTAACAGAATGTTTTGACAACCTATGACTGTCTTTAAAGGGGGATTATGATTTCACTTTTTTAACTTTAGTTAGTGTGTAATGTTGCTGTTTGAGTATAAACAATATCTGCAAAGTTACGACGCTCAAAGTTCAATGCAAAGGGAGATATTTTCTTTTACAGAAATCGCTTTTTAAGGACTACAACGAATGGCTGGTAGGGACTACAACGAGCTTCTTCCCGGGTTAGTAACAAAAGTTGTAACTTCTTCCTGAGTCTCTCCATCAGTGTCGACTCCGGTTTGAACAATGTAAGGCTGAACATCGTTACTGACAATCCTCATTTTGGCTGTGTGAGATTCTCCAGCTTTGTTGTTGTTGAGCGACCGAAGCACGAGCTGTTAAAGCTCTGCCCTCTTCTGGAAAGGGGGCCGGGAGCAGCAGCTCATTTGCATTTAAAGGGACACACACAAAAATGGTGTGTTTTTGCTCACACCCAAATAGGGGCCAATTTGACAAGCTATAATAAATGATTTGTGGGGTATTTTGAGATGAAACTTAGACACATTCTGGGGACACCAGAGACTTATATTACATCTTGTGAAAAGGGGCATAATAAGTCCCCTTTAAAGGGGTCATATCCTACAATTTTCATTCAGTTTTTTTTCCACTTTCAGTAGGTTTACACTATTTTTCATCAATCGTAAGAAATCCAATCCAATTTTAGATTCTGAAAGTTCTGTTTACATGAACCCTAAATGTTGCAGTCTGATTCACAAATTCATTTACATATACATTACATGTATTCCAAACAGAACTTCATTGCATTGCCCACTCGCCACATTCAGAACCAACAGTCGAGAACATAGTCAGATTCAAGAGTTTACATGCTTTTTTAATTTTTTTTTCTTTCAGGTCTACACCACCCCTTTCAACCTGTTAAAATGCCATTCAGATTGAGTGAATTCATCTCTGGTGGACACATGGCCTTAGAATCAAAAAGGCGGTGCATAAGGTTTGGAGGACTTTTATATTTTATCATATGAACACTTTAAGTCCTATTAGCAAACCAGCCTTATTTTGCTAAATCAACACTGTTGATGTTTTAGAATGTGAAATTCAATGTCATGCATTTCTCAACATTTTGGTTGTCCAATTAGGAAACCTAATTATAGTGCGAGGTCATTACGCAACGTCATTTCTGTACATACCCTGTTCCACATTAGCAACTTCATGTGCAGAATGAGCATTGTGAGTTTATGGAGACAGGGATAACTGCAGGTCGGAGTTATGCCCATTACTCCAACTTGCAGATACCCACACTTGAGTCCATGTGGGCAAAGTGTGCATTTGACTTCACTGATTGTCCAATTATGTAACTTCCTACATTCAGCTGTGACATTATGCACACACTATGAATAATCCATTACATCTCTCGATCTTTGAATATCTGGAAAGAAACATTGAATAAGAGATAATTACAAATGAATCAATCTTCTGTAATTTTCTTCCACTATTTGGGATGTTGCCATTTTCAGAAACTGCCACAACAGAACAAAGTACAGTAATCAGAAGTTTTCAAACAAATGTTTGCTTGCTAATATTTTGTTGGGTGATTTGATTCCTTCTAATACATGATAAATATGCTGCCTAAAGTTCTAGGGGGTGGGGGATTTACAAGTGGTCATGGGTTGTGGAGTAGTATTTGGTGCGGGAGTCTTCTCTTGTTCTCAAATCTGGTTCACACATTCAAATCAATCATGAGAAGTATCGAGGTTTGTGCACACTTTCTTCTTATTTGCTGCCTTCTAGTTTTATGATGTAGAGTTCACTCACTTTTCTGCGCTTATGTAACCAAACAGATGTTCCTGGTTTCCCCAACAGTTTCCCCAAAAAATCTGAGATTCTGAACAGAACCCAGTAAATGATGTCCCTCTAATCCTGATTGTGTGGACTATTTGGTTCACATATTTAGGCCCTGTTTACACCTGGTATTAAGATGGGTTTTGGTCGATCGGATCACAAGTAGACGAGGGAGACACTTGGTGTTTTAATCCGTCTCTTATGTCCTGATATCTTCAAGGGGATCTAATGGACAAAATAAGCTTAAGCAAAATAACCTTAGACACACCAATTGTTATCTGGTGCAGAGACACGATGGAAACTGCGTCCTCAAGAGCTTTATGACACTCACCCGACCCCAGGATCCAGTAATCCACTGGTTGCATGGATGGACGTTGCAAGTCTGGATGTTGCTGGGCTGCAGATCATCATCACATTTCCCAGATTCAGGGCAAGTGACCAGCCTCTGTTGCTCCCCACCTCCACACAGCTCTGAACACTGTGGGCATAGATGGTGTTAAAATCAGACACACAGAGATGAAGAGAGTAGAGTGAAGATCAGGAAAGAGATGCAAATAACTAAAGAGGGAAAACCAGCTACAGAACGCCTCAGAAGCCTCTTTACCTGCCCCCAAGAGGAGGTGTACCAATCTAAACAGTTGTGGATGTTACAGGAAATTCGGACAGGAGGTCTGGGGGAAGTGGCCTGGCAATGAAATGGCCGCAGCAACCGCTGATCTCGTGTGTCATAGCACTGAATCTCTCGGACCTTCACTCCTACACCACAGTTCTTCGAGCACTGCCAAAATAGAGACCAGGAGTAGCAACTTCCACTGTTTTATCATTCATTGAATTTAATATGTTTGGCTGCATGCATGTGGACTTACTTTACTCCACTCTCCAATTTTCCATGCGGAGCAGGGTCGAAGGTAGCAGCGGCGCGCTGGCACTGGCCTAGTAGCTAAGTCACAGTCTGATTCTTCACCAGTGCTGCAGGACACTGACCTCCAAATGGCACCAAGCCCACAACTTGTGGAGCACTACAATACACAATAATTTGTAGTATTAAAGTATCTGTTCACACTGAACAAATACCCTGCTTAAAGTAATTTATCCAAGTAGGACCCATTCCTGGATCACCATTTTTATTAACTAACCAAATTTTAGGGTTACTTTAAAAGTTAGAGGTTATGGGCTTCAACAACATTCTTCTAAATATATCATCCCTTTGATTTTCAGGTTATGAAACCTGGTGTACTCATACACTCATACACTAGCTATGTTTCCATCCAAAGTTATGAATTTAACTTGTGCGCAAAATTGGAATATCACATAAAACATTTGCAAATAAAGCATCCAGTGAGTCGAAGAGAACAAAATCGTCACTTCCTGATGAACTGGTTGCTGCAGTAGGAAAAGCCACTGTGGGACTTTTTTCGTGTATAATAAATTACTTGTGCCTCATAGCACACAGACAAAAGCAATAAACGCAGTCATGTTATCTTGCTTTCAGAGGCAGATGCCTGTTGTTTGGGAATGCAGTCATGTAAGACCCTTCTGGGAGGTAATGATACCGAACCATTTTGATAACAGACTTTGGCTCAGGTATTTCAGAATGATCAAAACAACATTTCAGATGCTGGGCAACGAGATCGGTCCACCGGTTAGTCCAGTTATGCCATCCCATTGCGCAAAGTCATATTACTTTTTTGATGCGCATGGAGGAATTTATTCTGTAAACAAGTTTCCACATAGTTTATGCGCATGTCTTCTTATTGGATAAAAAATTATCCAACTCAGTTGAACACATACGTTTTTTTTTAATACACATTTTTAGAATTTATGCACATCTAGGCATTTCCATCCAGCATTTTTATTCCAAAATTCACATAAAAATGGGTGGATGGAAACATGGCTACTGTCTGATTTAAGGATGGATAGCTGTGCCATATGATCATTTACATCTATTTTTGGTGCTAAAATAACATTAAATATTTCATTACCTGAAAGACAAAGTTATGTTTGTGTTGAAATCTAAAGCTGTGGTGTGAGCATAATTCAAGGACTTTTATCACAGTGGCCGACTGCTGTTTCTCAGCCCATGCTGGTTTCATATCTAGAGAATGTGAGGAATGCATAATTAACTACTCACAGCACTCCAGTTGCCTTTTTTCCAGTGTGCAGGGAAGGCCGATGGGGAAAGGGAAGACATGACCAGCCCAGTGGGCATCAGAGGGCTAGATGAATGCACTGAATGCTCAATGCTAGTGCCCTGAGATGGCTGCTCAGTAGGAGTAGAGAGAGTGGGGTTCAGCTCAGTAGGTCTCAGCATTCGGGCAATAATAATCTCATTGTTATCAATCTCTGTCCAATGAGGTAAGGGGACCGGAGTTCCCCAAGGCTCTATTTTAGGCCCGCTTGTCTTAGTTGTCACAATGGCTCCTGAATACCAACTGTGAGTTTCTGCTGCAATTGTAGTGTCCGGAATCTCATTTGGAGTGAAGAGCGGGGGCTCAAAGTCACTTTCCGTTTCTGTAGGAGGTAGAGCTGTTGTTCCAGCTGCTGAGGTCACGCTACTGTAATTTTTGGCTGGGATAGAGGAAGTTAGAGATGGAACAGACTCTTGAGAAAGGATATCTGAGGTCGTAGTAAACTCTCTTACATCGGGCCATGGTTCACTAGCCTTCGTTTTAGTTGGTGGCTCAGTGAGAATTTCATATTTTGCCAAGTCATCGCTGGAAGCACTGCTTAGAAGCTCCAATGGGTGAGATGTTGCACTCAGCGAGACTGTCGGTGAGGCCGTACGCCATTGTAATGGAGTAGTGGGATTATAAACATGTCTGTTCTCAAACTGAAACACATAATCTAAAGGAGGTTCATAATTTTGAGTGCCATGTTGTGGTTGAAAGCTTTTCCAGTCACTTTCACCCCCAGGAACATCTTCACCAAACACCCCTTCATTCTCATCTTTAGTAAAGTCATGGTTATTTGAATTTCCGTTCAAATGCTCATGTGTTTCAGGAGTTAAGATGATGTTTGGCACAGTTTCATATGATAATGTGTGCTTGTCCTGAGGGGATACATCTGCAGTTGATGGAGGCTTCCTTGTAATGCTTATGTCCTGACTTAAGCCAATATCAATGTCTGATGCCTTCCATTTGTTAAATAACCTGGTAGCAACAGAGGATGGTTCAATTGTTGTAATGACAGGCAGAAAATAGTCCTCAGCAAAAAGCTCATCATTATTTTCATTCAATATGTCTTTCTTTTGAGCCCCATGACCTTCAGTACCCTTGCCTGCAATGCTGTCAGAGCGCATAGTGGTGGTGCTGTATTGGTTTGCAGTGGTGGATGGCGATGAGGTAGTTATGGGGACATCTGTCCCTGCCAGATAAACGTCTCCATGTTTTATTCCTGAGTTATCAAACATATTTTCACCTTTATCAAGGTCATATGACAGATCCTCATGGAATTTTATAAAATTATAGTCATAGTAAAAATCATCAACTTGAAGATTTTTCACAATAGAATTTTCAGAGGACTTTTCAACATGACTGTAATGTGAGAAATCATCTTCTATAATGTCATTGAGGTCAACATTGCCCCTGGGCTGATTTATAGTAGGACTGTCATAAGGTATAGCTTTTATCTCATTGAAAACTTCTTTGCTGGATGCTCCACTTCCTGACCAGTCGTTGCCAAAGGTGTCCGAGTTCATGGGGCAGTCCTTAGCATAGCATGGCATGGTTGCATTAGGCTTGGCTTTCGGATCACAGTCTGCACCAGTATTCCAGCTGCAGGTCACGTCACGAATGCGGACACCAGCTGCACAGCTCACTGAGCACTGTGGAAGGAACAGTCAGTAAGAGCTGTCAAGGTCAGAAAATTGTCTCACATCGATTTTAAAATAAAATGAGACAGCAATTGAGACCGTTCTCTGTATAACAATAAGTTGGCAAAGAGTTGTGCAGTTGTATCCCATGAAACTAAATCTGAATTTTATATTTTTATATGAATATTACACATTCACATACACATTTCTAGTAATTGTGCAGTTAATTCCCATATTGTATTTTCAGAAAGTTTTGGAATATTTTCCCTCTCCCCAAATTTGTCACTACCGAAACACAATAATAAATCATTTAATAAGAAGGGTCACATTGACCTATTAAGACTTTGTTTACATCTACCTTGTAAATGTATTTTTTGCTATTTTTTAAAAATGTTTTCACAGGTAAATCAATAACAATTTTAACAATATTTCAAGTGTAATTTATGAGAATTGTATTTTGAATCCAATCTTTCTTTGCAAAAGGCATAAAGTTTATCATACTGATTTCAAAGTGAAGGATTCATTAGTTTGAATATACATTGAACCAAACACTATAGTAACATCTTAGTTGCTAATTCAATATACTTTATTTTTGACAAAACATCCCATGTTTCGGTCGTGACTGCACATTTTCGGTAGTGACAGTAATCGACCACATCACATTACACAATTTTAACTCGCATACTAAAACACTAAAACATATTAAAATACTAATGATTTGCATAACTGTACTAAAATTTGTTTATTTCCCCCAAATAAATGATTATGTGTTCCCTTTTGTCACTACCAAAATAATGATGACATGTTTCGGTCGTGACTGTTTCGGTAGTGACAATTTTAGGTACTTTTGAGCCTAGCACAAAGATGCTAATCAGCACATGGTTAGCTAGCACAGTTCTGAACAGTTGAACACACATAAAAACTAAAAATGTTTGCTTAATTGCAGAAAAAAGGTGTTTGGTAGTGACGTTCCTTAAAGTTACACACAGATTTTCAGACTTTTGAACACATTTAACTCAAAATGATGGTGCCTATCTACTATGAAAATACCATTTAAACAAAATTGTTTCTTTTAATTTTTTCTATGGGGAGTGTTGCAACTGAACAAAACAAGTTTAAAGGCTAAGGCTGCGCAGACAGTCTCAGTAAACCTTTCCTCACAGATCATTCTGTACTCTTTATGAATGTCATAATCACATATAGCCTTGACACTATTTTAACTGCAAGAGATGGTCCTTGTTGCTGATATATGCTCACCTCCGACCAGCTTCCAGTAGTCCAGTCTGCAGGACAGGACACGCGTGTGTTGCACGGGACAATTGACTCAGGCTTAGGCAAGTGTTGACATTCGGTAGGCTGAAGCGCTCGTTGCTCATCCAGCCCTAGGCTCCGAATACACAGCACTGTTCTCTTACTAAGCCCCATGTCCCCACAGCTAGATGAGCATTTCTGCCACTCTCCAACCCACCATCTGATGACACAGAGACATCACAGGAATTTACTACGCTAATGATGGCTTTTAAAAACCATTAAATGGGCTGCTGCAGATGGGTGTGTAAAGCACAAGACTGTCCAGCAGTAAAACTCACATGGCTGGACACGAGCCCTTATTACAGCTAGTTTGCTTGTCATCAGGCCTAGTTGATGGATCACAGTAATGCTCCTCAACAATTCCAGATGTTCTCTCCACACAGTGCACAACTTGCCTCTGCACACCTGGAAAGAAAAGACGAATTGAAAAGCAGCTGTTTAGAAAAATAGGCACAATTGCCAATAGACACAGATATGCACTCAACAGAAATTGGCCTTGCCTTCATGACAAGTATCTTAACATTTTAATTAGGCTGGCTTTTAGAGAGAGGCATTGTATTTATTAAATGAAAACTGACAGTGCTGTTTATTAAGCTCTGGGAATGAACTATGCTGAATATAATACAAATCTTAAACTCAGAAGTGCTGTAGTTCAAAACCAGGGATGGCAGCAAATTCATGGCCTCTGATGTTTACCACCTTCATTACTCTTCGCTATTCTACCGTAGGAATTTAATTCACTCCAAAAGGAGGAGGGGTAGCCCATCTTGTGTGCTCTCCTCAGCTGGAGTCGCATCCTCGGGCTGGTTTCAACCTTTATTTGACAGCTTTGAGAAGCAGAGTCTCCAATAGACAGATGAAGGGACCCACAGTCCAGAGGCTTCACAGCCTTCACAGGTGTTTGAAGAATGTTATCAGATGAACCCTCAAACAGATGGGACAAAGGGCCTTGGGGCGCAGGTGTCAGTCTGCACTGATTGGTGTGATCCACAAAAGATATACTTGGAGATTAGGTCATTTGTGACACAATGTCATAAATGTTTAAAGGATTAGTTTACTTCAGAATTAAAATTTCCTGATAATTCACTCACCCCCATGTCATCCAAGATGTTCATGTCTTTCTTTCTTCAGTGAAAAAGAAAACAAGGTTTTTGAGGAAAACATTCCAGGATTTTTCTCCATATAGTGGACTTCAATGGGGTTCAACGGGTTGAAGGTCCAAATGTCAGTTTCAGTGCAGCTTCAAAGAGCTCTACACGATCCCAGACGAGAAATAAGGGTCTTATCTAGAGAAACCATCAGTCATTTTCTAAAAAAAAAAAATAAATTACATACTTTTTAACCACAAATGCTCATCTTGCACTGCTCTGAGATGTGCCACACATTACGTAATCACGTTGGAAAGGCCCTTATTCCTCGTCTGGGATCGTGTAGAGCTCTTTGAAGCTGCACTGAAACTAACATTTGGACCTTCAACCCGTTGAACCCCAGTGAAGTCCACTATATGGAGAAAAATCCTGGAATGTTTTCCTCAAAAACCTTAATTTCTTTTCCACTGAAGAAAGAAAGGCATAAACATCTTGGATGACATGGTGGTGAGTAGATTATCAGGAAATTTTAATTCTGAAGTGAACTAATCCTTTAAGTCAAGATACTTTCCCACATTAGGGATGTCAATTTAACACGTTCATTTGGTGGATTAATTATAGAAAAAATAATGTGTTAAAAATTAAATGACTTGACTGAGGTAAATGTAATGCTATGTGAGATATTATTATTGCTGTTTTATTGATCTCTTTCCGAGGTTGAAACACTGGTTGAGAGATTACACGTAAATATATTAGTGCTGTCAATGTTAACGCGTTAACACATGCGATTAATTTTTTTAAAATTAATATTTAAAAAATATAGTGTAAAAAAATACCAGTATCATGGGAGTGGACGGCACGCCAGAATCGAGTTCTCTGGCACGCATGAACGAACAATAACATGCACAATGATGCCAAAAATACCCATTTTGTCGAGTATCCTCATAAGAGCAGCCTTGAATGAGTTAAATAAAGTCTTAAACGAAAGTAAAGAGCTGCGAGGAAGTGGGACGCGTGCGAGATCTGCATCATGTGCAACAGCGGCAGCTCTTAAAGTGAGAGCAACCATTGCTGTCTGTCATTGAAGATAAAGAACAAAGGTAACAGAGAAAACAGAGAAAATTACTCACTGCTCTTGACTAAAGAACTTTTGTAGCTTTAATAATGATTAATCTATATTTAATTCAAGCTATAAATTATGCAGTGCAGGTTGTTTGGTAACTATATTAAATTTCTGTATTTTTCCTATATGTTAGACAGGTAAGGGCACAGGTTGCCGAAATATGACATTTATTATGGGTTTACGTGAAGATTGTTCTAAGTTCACTTAAGTTAAAAGTTGTTATATTTTTGAAGCCTAATAAATGTAAAAAAAAAAAAAAAAAAAAAAAATTATATAGCTTTCAATTACACTGTAATGTTGAATGGCTATAATTCATGTTTAAAATTGGGGAAAAAATCAATTTCATAGAGACATCAGTAGCAGTGTTAGTATCAGTGATACTGGCCTTCATTCATAAAGAGATGCCATTAAACAAGTATTTAAAATATACTGTCTTTATGTTGTTTCTTTATGTTGTTTTAATTTGGAGATTAACTGTGAAATTTTCATATTATAAAATATATTAAAAACATATAAAAAGTGTTTTTAATTGCGATTAATTGCAGAAAAAAAAAGTGATTAATCGAGTTAATTGACAGCACTAAAATATATCTATGCATAGATCGTCTGTTCTTCTTCTTCTTCTGTGCTTTTTCCTGTTGTGGTTAGCAAACAGCATTGCATTACCATACGCGCCCCCTTCTGGATTGGAGTGTGGATCGCCTGTGATTGACTTTATTCGTCGTCTGACTGTATGCACCGAACTGTGATCTCTGTATCGTGACGGTTCGGAACGAATACATGCACCGTTACACCCCTAGTTAAAATTTGTAACATTTTTAATGCACCCCACCCAGACCTATAAGTCATCTTACACTGCATGAGCCTATTAGAATGCAGTGAAAATGCCACTAAAATTCAAGATATGGGGGCAAAAAATGCTCCTGTATCGGTCTGTTTTTGTCTTATATTTATATCATGTGATATAGATTAGCAATATCACATGAGCAAGAGTGATGTTTTCCCCCGAATATCTGCACGCTTGCAAATGTAATACAACAGTTCAATAAACAAGAAGTTAATATTGTCTTACATTTTAGACAATATTGTCAATCTATTTCACCAATGAAAATAGTTCCAAACAAAGCCACAGCAGAACTGTTGTTGCACACAGCAGTGTTTCATTACTGAATGAATCAGCAGTTGTTAATGAATCGAGTGTGGCACTCATTCATAAAGACTGATATGACCCGTCTTAAAGTCACAACATAAAGAGGACACTTAACAACATTGGTTTCAATAAAGGGAATATAAGTTTATTTAAAGCCAAAAAAAAAAAAAACATATCTAGGGCAAAACATTACATAAAAACTTACTTCGTTCCTGAACGAATCAGCCGTTTGAATGAATCTGTTGAACGAATGACTGAATGACTCGCTCATTAAGACTCATGCTGCCACCTACTGGCGGTTTTAAATTTAAGTATAATTTCATTTTTCATTCATATCCATGCCACCTCTGAGCTGCATTAAACAGTCTGTGTAGATATACCTAAATGCCACTTCAGATGAGGCTTCTGGAAAAAAAGGTTATGACCACATTGTAGCCTTAAAAATGTATGTGTAATAAATTCTATGTTGAATCAAAATCTTTCTAAAGCTACTTCTTATATTCAATGCTTTTCTCATCTAACACAACAATGAAGTTAAATCATTTGTGGGGTAATTTCTCAGCTAAAATTGATGTGTGATTAATTAAATTAATTAATCGGCAGATCATTTAATTAATTAGCGATTAAAAAATGAATCGCTTAACAGTGTAATCTTGCATTTCTTTCAGTTGCACAATGGAAGCAATACACAGGATGACTTGCCCACACACACATATTTAATAGTTTATTAGCTTATAATCTCATTCATTTTTTTTTTTTTGAATATAAATGCATAACTTAGCTCATTTTAAAACATTATTTAATGTACTGGGAACCCTTAATTTGAATTTGGACAGACAAAGCTTTAATTCTGCTGTTATGATATAGAATAATTGATTTACCTGCTGTGCCAGACCAATTAAATGATGTCATTTGTTTGAGCTCTTCAGTCAAATTAAAGATGAGCAGCGGTTAATTGCATCTAAAAATAATCATACTCACTTCAGGCCGGTGCTATTGGGGTAGATACGAACACATTTTTGTAATATTCTTATTCATTTTTTATATTTTTTCATATTAATCAAATGAATGTTAATTTAAAAAACGATATGTGCTGTGTAATAACCTTCAACAGAGCTGAGGATGACCAAATGCAAAATATAAAATAAATTAATTTGAAAAAGAGCAAAGAACACATTTATCTAAAGCAAAATAGGAAACTATCCACTGATGTAATCATAACAAGAATTAATACACAGTCTCTTAAAATTTACCTAATGCCAATAATACATTTTCTAGAGAAATCATTTGAGTAAAGGATTAAAATATAGAGCATTGCATTGACTTTAAAGTGGTCATGACATGAGAAATCAAATTTGCCTTGATCTTTTGACATATAAGACGTCTTTGTACCATTAAAACATCCTGCAAGTTTCAGAGCTTAAAATGTCCTCCTCATTATAAACGAGGCATTTATTTAATCAAGCTCCAAAAATGGCTCGTTTGGATATTGCGGGATCTGTGATGTCACATGTGCAAAAACATTTGCATATGACTGCCTCCAGAGCAAGACATCGACGAATAGTTATATATCATCGCACCATAGGCCTCGCCCACTGGCGTTCAGTCGCTTTACGGCTGACATTTGCCTACACTGGATGTGAGCGTCGCGTCAAAAGCAAACAGAAGCCATTATAATCAGTGATGCTGTCTACACTGATACAGTATACAGATGAGTGTTCGTTTGCTTTGACACATCCAGTTTAAACAGCTTAAACGTTAGCCAATCATAACAGTGGCTGTTTACTGACAAGGAGCCGCGCCTTAAAAATGGGTCACTTCAGACAGAGGGTCAGAATGAAGGTTGAAAATAATTGTTTTCCGCATATATAGATTTGTTTTTTGTTTTATGCAAAAAAATAAACTTTATTAACATTATAAGTGTAAATCAAGGAACATATTAAAATAATATAAAAAAATGTAATGTCATGACCCCTTTAAAAAACTCTATCAGAAACCCTGTCTAACTTAGTTTAAACTCAAGTATACAAAGGATGCGACATTCAGTCTAATAATTCAAATTCTTGTCTCTGTGTACATTTTCCTTCCTAATTTTCCACCAAAACATCTCAGTATAAGAACCTCTTTCTATTAGCAAAACTAAATGAAATGATTAACAAATAAATATTCTACCAACTCTGTCATAATCACAGCCTGTTGACAACAAAACCAATCCATTTACTTGTACTTTTCTATCGCTAAATGAAAAGAATTGTACATATACAACTTTAATCCCAGTTTTGATCCTTATGAATACATGAAACATGGATTTAAACGATACATTCCCCTTTCGTATTACCAAAAAAGCTTCCCACAGAGTGTAACTGCATGCAAATTATTAAGCCTGTGATTTCAGCTACCTTGTCAAATACAACAATGTTAATTTTTTTTTTATTCACATTAAATTTTGGTCTCTGAGATACAAGGAACAAAATATTCAGCACAATGAAAGCTAGTAGTTGTTCTTTTTAGTTGTCCTTGCATAAGTAGATGAGGGTCACATATGAGGAATGAGAGAAATTTTTGTAAAAAGAGCTTCTAAAACTCTCTTCAAGGATTCAGGATGCTTTTCATAATTACACTTTGATTGTTATTAAATAGCAATACTTTCCACTGAGTATGAAGGACACTGTAAATGTACTTTCTTAAACATTGAAGACAGTGTTTCTTCATGCATGGCTCCTAATTACATTCGTAACAACAGCGCTGGATTCAAACGGCCTTCAATATCATTAACCGGAAATGCTTAGCAGATTAACCCGCCTGCCGACCAAAGAACTGGCACCCACCTGTGATCCCTGGATCAAATTAGACACACTTTAAAAACCATTAAACATTCTCTGAACTCTTGATCAGAGAACAACAAGTCTAAAGACCCCATTTGTTGATGAAAATGATGAAAGGCCATAATTTGACTTCAAATATGGGAACATTCAGTGATTTTTATATAAAAACAAAAAAAGAAACTGACAATGTGCTTTTACTGTTTTTTGTGTGTAATCTTCACATTTTCTGGTTCTATTGGCCCAAGCAAATGCCTCAGAAAAATCTCCTCTGTTCATTCCCAACAACAAAGAGACCGCCTTTTTGCAATTCACGGAGAAGTGCATGTGATTGTGATTGTTTTGGTGCAGATCCGAGCTCAATTGCTATGTTCACATATGCCTAAACGAACCGAACTAAGCGATAAAACACACCAGGTTCTGAAACAAACGCTCCAAACGAGCCAGGTGTGATCAATATTTATTACTGCCATCATTCACAAGCGTCCTAGTGTTTCCTGCAACAACGTCGTCCCACAGAATGTGAAATTATGCATGAAAAAGCAAATTCAGAGCCAATATATTTGATATTTATCATAGGTACGTGGAGCATTATTTTGAACCAATGATGTTTCACTGTGCCCGGTGCAATCCAACTGGAATGCAAACTTACAATAAAAATCCCTGTCTTTCCCCTACTAAGTAGTATACAAAAAACAGCACTTCAAATCATTAAGATGTCTACATACACAGTATTCATAAAATAGTGGGCAAACAAGGGTGCTTTCACACTAGCACTTTTGATGCACACCTGTGTTTGACTGACGTCAGAGTTCGGTTTGTTTGGATGATGTGAACGCTGTTTTTCGAACTCGTGTGTACCGATGAACTGTACACAGAGTCCGCAGAAAAAGGGTGTTCTGGGGTACGGTTCATGTGAACTCCGGTACGGTTTGCTACTGATATGGACGCAATCGTACTAAATTGTGGAAGTGAACCGCTATTAATGACTTATGATTCGATAAAACTGTTTGAAAATAATTGCTGCCTTCTCCTGCGTCATCGTTACCAAGTAACTGAGGTAAACAGCTGCTGTTTTGATGATGCAAATGCATGAAGCACCACTCACGCAAAAGTCACTTTCAAACCAAGCAGGCAAGCAAGCAATGCTGTGAATTTGCATGATGAACTTGAAAACAAGAGAAATCTGCATGAGGAACTTTTTCGACCTCACACAAAACTTTCTATTGTGTGGACTGAAATTATTGGATTTCACTCTTTAAAATTTCACTGAGCAACAGTAAATGTGACCGCACCTTAGACCATATTATACCATTACTGAAGTCTTATTTCCAATATATTGAAGCTTGCCTGAGCTGGGACGTTTTCACAACATTAAACTTGAGTTCATGTAGCATCAGCTTGTCCAAAGTCTGTTTCCTATAAAGTTTAATTCGGAACATTTAGCTGTCTGTTTGCAATTTTTGAGAAAGCAATATGTGCCAGAGAGCTCATTTATAGCTGAAAAAGAGCTACAGAGCCAGACTGAACAAACAGATCAACTCAGCTATTTTCTGCACTTTTTAGTATAATATGAAACTGTAACAGGGCAGTTACCTAAAGTAAATACATACACAGTGGTGAAGCAGGTCAGGCTCAACTTGTGCATGGGCGTAAGTTAAAAGTGAAGGCGTACAACAAGACGAATCCTTACCAGTTCCACATGTGGCGCTGCACTCAGTCCAAGCCCCATAAACCCACTGGAAATAAGAGACAGCAGTGCCGTTGTTGGAATCGACAAGAGTGTCTCTGCTTATGGTGTACTCGTATCTCACCCCAGGGTTCGTCTCCTGAAAAAGCAGCTGGAGAACATTGAGGGCAGATGAAAGAGAAATCTTGACACGAGTACACACAAACAATGCGAAAACACACGAATCTCAGACCTAAAATCTAGGCCAATGCCCATACAATCATATATCAATATGTCACGATTCTATGATAATGTATTGACACAGGTCCATCCATCCATCAATCTAGAATCTAGAACCAGTCCACCAAATAAGCACAAACTCTGCAATCAGATTTGGAAAGTTGTGAAAAAAAAATGTCAGAACTGTGAGTCAAGTGCTTTAAGTACCAATAAAGTTTTTCTCTGTGGTAAATTACCTTTAATAACTTGATGCGTAATAATACCAGTGTACAGGTAATGGCAACATGGATATCAGAAATTATTCAGATATATCTTCATATGTAAAGAATCTCATCAATAGATCTTAGTCATGGTAGTGCCATATTTAATTTTTGACAGGAATGAAAACGAGGCTGTAAGGGTAAAAATACAATGCGTTTAATGGTTTGTACTGTTGTTTAACAACATACAGATTGTTCCATTGAAGAAACGTCTTTCAGAAGAAAACTTTCAGGAGACAAAAAGTCCCTAAAACAGTTTTTAAAGTTGTAAGTTGTGAAAATGACCTGATCTAGTTGTGAAAATGACATGACCTAGGTCCCTGTCATCCCAGTGGCGCAACAAGATGAATGACAGGCACCTGATCCAGAGATTGTGGGTTCGAGTCCCGAGTGAGACAACTTTTTTGGGGCAGTCGTGGCCTAATGGTTAGAGAGTTGGACTTATAACCCAAAGGTTGCTAGTTTGAGTTGAGGTATTGACAAAGGCTTTGTGCTGAAACGTTGGTGAATAAAACTTTCTGCAAGTGAGTGTGCAGTCATATCTTTCATATACATATAGTTTAGTTTCATTATCATGGACTTTTAGTTTGTTTTTATTCACAACATGTGCTCCTTTGTTCAGTTTTCCCGCTCCTCATTTGTATTCATATGTGAAAGCTGAGTTTGATTAATCATCCTCATTTGTGCTTTCTATTTAAGTTGTACCCTCACATTCATTCTCAGTCCGGTCACGTTTATGTAAAGAGAGTGTGTTGCTACCTGTTGACCTATCATTTGGATTATATTCATTAAACCTTCTTGTTGGAATTATAATCTTCTTCTTCATCTGCCTTCCTGCAACCCACCGTGACAGATGACCGGACCACAAATGGATTGGAACGCATTGTTCATCAGGGTGGCACAAAAAAGCAGCGATTTTCTCATCTTCACTAATGTTTTTTTTGTCTCACCACCCACTGCCACTTAAGACCTTGTTCTAGATTGGGGCTATTTATCACAACCCCATAACCCTCCCAGACACCACCAGACTGAACTGGAGGGAGGCTGAGGCTTCCCGATCCAGAACCCAGCCAGACCCAGAGCCTAGGTTACCACCTGTGACCGCGGAAAATGCGCGAGCCCCCCGCAGACATTGAGGGACCATCCACCGCGATGAGTGAGCCAGAGCACAGAGTCTACCATTGCGCCGGAAGTAGAGCCCCCGAGCGAGTCTGACCAGGGGTGTGAGGCCGTGACATAAGCAGACGAGGGATCGGGAACTGAGGACTGGCTGCTGGAGGTCAGTGAGGAAGGATCGCCTCCCACCCTAACCCACCCGGTATTTAAACCTTCATCGCTTTTTAAAGGCAGCACTGTTATTGTTAACCCTTCTATTAAACTTTCACCGCTGTTTAAAGACGACAAAATGAGCAAAATGGACTGTGATGTGCTCATTTCTGTGATGTGTGTGGAAATTACCCTACTCACCATCGTCATGTCCAGTCTACTGTCACCTTCATCATCCCAGAGCTCAGCCAGTCCTCCAGCCCCACCACTGCTTGAAGTTTGCAGCCCTGCGACATCCCTGGAGATGCCCTGCCAGGACGTTGAGCTGCAGGTCAAACAACTATCAGCAGCACCTGTAATCGAGGATCCTGCGGCTCTGCCTCCGGCCTCGGATGCCCTCGTTTCATCTTGGCGCGTTGACCTTTCGGCTCCGCCCTGGCTCCTCCCACCTTTGGCTCCTCCAGAAACCCTCGTCAAAGTGACTCCACCTATCGTCGCTCTGCCAACGCCACGGACATCAGGACCTTCCTCCCTTCTGGGTCGCCTCTGTCCTCGGTCTCACCAGAGTCACTCCTGGCCTTGGTCTCACCAGCATCGCCCTTGTCCTCGGATTCTCTGGCTCCACCTGCGATACTCGTCGCCGAGACTTCTCCTGGGTCTCCTTCACCATCGATGTCTCTCGGCTCCTGCGGTTCTCCGTCTGTGCCTATAGATCGTTCGTCCTCGTCTCACATGGTCGTCCCCCAGCTGTTGTCAGTCACTACACCACCTTGGCTCTTCCCTCCCTGGACTCCACCATGGGCTGTCGAGGAGCCATGGGGAGCTCTAGGTCTGTGCCAGCAGACTATTTCCACCATGGTCACCAGGGGATTGTCACCATCTCCTCATAATCACCTCGTCCTCCTCCAAAGCCTCTGCCGATCCTACCTCTGTTGTTCTGTCTTCGTCCTGTTATGGCGCAAGGTCGCTTCTTGCCTCTTGGTTGCTTCTCGGTCGCATCTCGGTGGGTGCCGTCTGTCACTAGTCTGTTCAGTTTAGTTTCATTATCATGGACTTGGCTTCCTATTTAAGTTGTACCCTCACATTCATTCTCGGTCTGGTCACGTTTATGTAAAGAGTGCACAATAGCGCTGTATGACAGATGTATCACTTTTATTTCGTTTTTCCTTATTTAGTCAAAATATTCACAAACTTCTTAACTATATCATGAACTATCTTATAATATGATTCTCAAATACGTGTAAGTGAATATGTTTTGTTGTTTAAACACTTTTATAATGAACATTTTAGTTGATCTATAACCCGCGATGGGCGCCGACATGTTAGTTTTCACCACTGTAGTGACAAATTGGGTCCCCCCCAAAATCGGGTCTCCAAGGACCCCAAGCAATCCCATTGGTTCAAATTGCTTTTAATAGGTACTCTCTTTAGCACCTGAATAATCATTAACTGACAGTTTTTGGGGACCCGATTTTGAGGGAGGACCCGAATTGTCACAACACCGCAATTCAGAGAATCAGATTTGTCGGATTTACATTAAACCTATATTCATTAAACCTTCTTGTTGAAATTATAATATTTGTCTTCATCTGCCTCCCTGCAACCCACCGTGACAGTAAAGACTATACGTATATCCCTCACAGCCTCATTTTCATAAAACATGGCGTCATCTAATCTGACTAAGATCTGCTATCAAGAAGTTCTACACTGAATATAGTACACTTTTTAAAGGTATGCAATATCGGATATAGCATCTTTGGCACATTTACCACAATTTAAATCTACCCAATTACAATATCATGAGCTTATTTGAATTGTGATTGCATGAATGTATTGTCCTAATGTAAACTGTTACATATTTTGGTGTTGAGACCAGAGACTGTTGTTTGAAAATTTTATGTGAAATCTTTAACTCAAGTGGTACAAGATATTTCCTTAACATATGAACAGACATATAATTTAGGGTGTGTTCACACTTGGCATGTTTGAACGCGATTGCTCTGTTCAATGCGGTTCATGAAATATGAATGCAAAAGACATCTAAACGAACCAAAAACAGGATGTTTCAGAAGATCCATCGCAAAATATACATCATAAAAGACGTTTTTTTGTTTTTTTATCTATAAGTTCGACAGTGTGAACGCCAAGCGAACCAGGACTAAATGTACAGTATCATTTTCTTTTTTGGTCCAGACCACAAGAACCAAGAGAACCGAACTACAAGTGTGAATACACCCTGAGACACCAGGAGAGTAAAACAGAAAAATGTGAGGTTGTAAGCTACTCACAGCCACATGGGATTTAAGAATATGGAAGGTGATAAGATGACTTTACTATGGAACCAGATTTCATTTGTCTGCCTCTTGTTGCCTTAGACATCCCTCTTTCCCCACCCGCGCAAAGGCTGCGAGCCAAAGGCCTCAAATCGCTGTGTGGGAGGAAGTCCTTTATCTAGATTCCCCTTCTCTGCTACACACATTAGCCTAAATCCCTAATAAACAGCATCCTCACTTTAATGGCATTACAACCTGAAAACCATGCATATTTCCTATTATTAATCAAACTCGGTCTGCTAATGATTAAATATGGGAATAAGCCTTTTATGCAATAAATTCAATCATCAGTCCACTAAATTTTCAAATATATTTTGCTGTTTAAACAACGACTGAAATAAATTCATACATTAATATTTTATTATTGAAGAAGATCACAAAGCGACTTCCCGCTGAGTAAAATTTTATGCAAATCCATTTGGGTTGAGCCTTTGATTTCACTTTGCCTGTCAGAAAAAAACGTTTTGTTTTCTCAGTTCAAATATTTACTGTTGATGGAGATACAACGAACTAAGCATTAAACACAGAATGAGCAGAATTCCATAAATATATGAGTACATTTTTCCCCCAGAAGTTTTACATAAGCAGATAAGGCTCTGTGTTATTTGCAGTTGTCTATTATAGTGTTTGAAGCTGTAAATGTTTCCCTGGATAATACAGACTATTCTTTTTATCGTAGTTGGTTGTATACATTCAACAAATGTGAAATGTTAAATTATGTCTACCATTTTAGGCCTCTATTTAAACTCTAAAACATCTCTTCACTAAACTGTGACCTACTTCAGCAGAGCACTTTAGCAGGTGCCTCTGAAAAGAGGCCACAAACATCACATTCTGCTCGTATGCATGGGAGTTTGTACCTGAATCCACACTGGCTCCATGGTCGGTCCGGGAGAAGATAGGTTTTCCAGCTGCCCTGTCCTTTCGTAAGTGAATATTGTTCCTGCTGCCTTATACTCGCCATTCCACTGGATCGTCCAGCCACCGTTCAGGAAATATTTTTCAGGGTCATTACTACGTAATGCTAAGTAGTTCCCAGCCTCTGCGACTTCCTCAATACGGATGTCCCGCGCTCCTTCCGGAATCAAGCCTATGTCCACATAGCCTGGGACACAAAAAATACCTTGGCTTATTCAAACAAATGAACCAGGAAAAAAAAAACAAATGTGTAATGTTATGTTTATGATATGTATGCTACTTTCAGTAAAATATAAACTGAAACTCATTTCACAAACCAAGGCCTTCACTGTCCTCGAAAGTCTTTCTCACTGTCTCGCATGTAGATCCATTTCCATGGCAAACGCCGCATTGATCCTCAACAGCATCCGAGTCAATCTCATAATCACAGCCTAGGTACTGTGACAAGACCAGATAAAAGATAAAAATACATTTCATTTTAACAAGTGAATCCATGTTTGTTAAAGCAAGTGACAGATATTTTTCTCCTCTATTTCCCAAAACCAATATAATGATTGGATGTTCTTTGGTCTCATCTGACAGCCGCATACGTCATTGAGGCTGCCTCATTTCAGTAAAATAACCATTACATTCCAAAGTCATACAGAAATTACAACAATTTATGCTTCACAAGGAATAGCGGTCAATTTTATAATGGTTACTTATAATGGTTACTTCCTTGATGCTGTATGCAGCCGACAAATGCGATCTCCGGAGGATGCAGCTTTCGAAGTGAGACACAGCTACAGTTAACCCTTTCACACATAAGTTTAAAATATTCATACCGTTATTTTAGAATGTATCACCTTATTTCCGAGGTCGACGCGTCACGTGACACACCGCAGCCACAATATCGCTGTATGACAGATGTATCGCTTTTATTTAGTTTTTCCGTATTTGGTCAAAATATTCACAAACTTCTTAACTATATCATGAACTATCTTATAATCTGATTTTCAAATACGTGTAAGTGAATATGTTTTGTTGTTTAAACACTTTTATAATGATCATTTTAGTTGATCTATAACCCGCGATGGGCGCCGACATGTTAGTTTTCACCACTGTAGTGACAAATTGGGTCCCCCCCAAAATCGGGTCTCCATTAGGACCCCAAGCAATCCCATTGGTTCAAATTGCTTTTAATAGATACTCTCTTTAGCGCCTGAATAATCATTAACTGACAGTTTTTGGAGACCCGATTTTGAGGCAGGACCCGATTTGTCACAACACCGCAATTCAGAGAATCAGATTTGTCGGATTTACATGACATAAATTCATCCATTTCTACCGAAATACATTAAAAATAAGTGGCCGGTGAACTGGGAGAAGAGTAAACTTTACAGTTACCTACACAATGTGTATCTGATATGAATAAAACACATCATCAAATTATAATCGAAAGGATTATAGGTGAAACTTGTGAAAAGTGTTCACGTCCTTAATGAAAGTGTATGTGAGGTTTTCCCATGTTGCATCTTCTGCTAGGTGATAATCGTAAGTAAAATAAATAAATAAATGAATAAATCTCCACGATTGTACGGTCTATAGCTGCAGTATAATAAGGCTATGGTTGGTTCAGTGAAACATCTGTTTGTCATCTACTAAATATTTAACTATATATTGTGAGAAAGAGCTTTGTAGAAGCAGTACTGTAACAAAAACAACAGCTTCCTCTTTGCATTCAACAATACTGTGTGTGAATTTCAGCCTGGGATCGTACAAGGACTCGTTCAGATATTTATTTGTGCCTCTTGTGGTATAATTTCACAGTAGACTGACACTCAAGCTGACAGACTGTCAATGGCTTGCAATGAAAATGACAAGTAGAATTTTACAAGGACAGTCTGAGACTGAGCAAAGAGGTCAAAGCCATTACCAACCTTGCAAATGCCGTTAACACATATGTCGCGGCTCTGACTGCCCTCATAGCACTGTGTTCCATCCACAACAGTGTCTAGCATCCTCTCCGAGAAATGCTCGTTCATGGGTCTACAGTGCAGCTCGCACGGATTAGCTGAAAGGACACAAACATAGCCTTTCCGTAACATCCATTTAAAGAGTGCTGCAACACAAAATCTCTCATTCTCGCCCCAGCACACATGAAGTGATAGAGCTGCACGATTCTGGACGAATTGAGATCACGATTCTCCCACGATTTTGAACAGACAACTAAACAAAATAACGTAATTTATTTCTGATAAAATGTTAAATCTTGCAGTCTATTTAAAATGTTATTAATTATAATTAATCTGAATTAATTATTTTTAAAAATCAGGTTGAATGAATGATTCAATGACTCACTTGTTTTATACTGGATGAATCAGCATTTTTTTTAATTGAATGAATGATTCAATGACAATTACATTTTTTAACAGTCACTTGTCGCCACCTACTGGCGTAATCGATACAATGAAATCGTTATTTTGATCACTTCCTTAGACAGCGGTGTTTATATCCGAACTATAAACTTATATCCCAGTACTTCTATGATAATATGAATATCTGTAACACAGAAATAACGATACTTTGATGTTGAAAAGACTGTTTGTAAAGCTGTTTCATACCTATACATGACAACGGCTCTCTCTGGATCAGAACGCAGATCTGAATGTTCGCTGTGATCGTACTTGTCAAAGGTTTAATAGACAGAGCCGAATTGCTGTCATTTAGTAATGAGATCGCAATCTTTTAACCATTAATCGTGCAGCTCTACATAGTGCCACAATGCGCACCTCTGTTATTCACATGTATCCATTTATAAAACTTTCCCTTATAAGGGACTGTGTTAAAGCGGCTGCACTGGATGTATCTGAAGCTGGGCTGGTCCTCAGGGCAGGGGTCACGGTTACAGGTTCGATATCTGCGACGTTCTCCAAGACAGTATTTACCGCCGTACTTGGGTCTAAAAAAAGCATGAAACGTCATTAGGTCATTCAAAATCAGTATATACTACTTGCTATTTGTATAAACATTCCCAAAAAAGACAAATATAGTCTAACCAAAAAGCCTGAAATGGTAATAAAAAGAAATTAATGTCTAGATCACCTTTTCACAGCAGATATTGGCTCCAAATGCAATTGAATAATGGCATTTTTCAAAAGGGCATTGCTATATGGTTGCGAAGATGTTCAGAGTGGGGTTTAAAGGAATAGTTGACCTGAACTTTTTTTTCTTCTGTGAAACAGAAGATATTTGAAGAATATTTTAGCTATTTTTGTGCATACAATGCAAGTCAATGTGGTCCACAAGCTCATTGGTGATTGTGTCATGATGTCATGATGTTAAGTCACATGACTTGCAGGAACCAATGAGGTTTAATGTTACTTTTTGATGTCGCAACATTTGATTTGGACTCTGTATTCATGATATAATCAATGATTTGATTTGAGAGTCAAAGGAGCCCACCACCATGCATCACGCAAGCACCATTGATGATTGTGTCCAAACAGGTATCCCAATAATAATCCCAATAATCTTCCGCCCACCCTCATCTATTACTGATCAGGTAAACATGTAACTCTGCCCCCAAACTCACACCATCAGTTGAGACAGAAATTGACATGTTTTTCAAGTTTCAAACTACAAAGTTTTTAAACGAAGTTCACCTACAAATGGCTTACTCATAGTTAACATCAAAACAGGGATAGGAGAAAGTATTTTAGCATCAAATCTCTTAACTGTTAAGTTTTTTTCTCTTTAATGGAAAATATTTGCTTTGATAAGAAGTACATGGAAGTAGTATTTCTTTTCCCCACATCCTTGAAAAGTTCCTCTGAAATATGATGCAGATGTTGCACATGCTTCTCATCAATTACAACATCTTAGAGATGCATTCATAAGTGGGCCACAACCATTTCCGTCTTTGAAAACTTGCTTCGGGTGAATAGATAGAGAATTGCAAGCCAAGCCAAATACAATGAAATTGTTACACTTCACAAACTCTGAACATGTGGACAAGAGACAGTGACTTTTTTATTGGTCTAGCGAGGCTCTACAATACTGTATGGGTTCAGAATATCTCACCATTTAACAAATTGTCAGAACCACAGAGACACATGAAGGCCATTGAGGATGACTGAGGTTATAACCGATAACTATACTATATGTGTCAAATATTGGTAACACACCTTTATGTATCATGCATTATAAAGGTGTTTATAATGTACATTATTGGGGATGCACGATATATCAGCCACCATATCAGCGTCGGCCAATATATGTTCATTTTTAATGTTATCGTTATCAACCAGATAAGAAAACTTGGCCGATATATTAAAGTTGATAAATAATGGATTATTTCCTTTAGCTGAGACACTTCAGATGCGCAATGTTCACTATGATGGTTTGAATTGCTTGAAATATGACTGGAGTCTCTTCAAAAAGTGCAACGTGTGCAGCGCAAGTCTGTCATATAGGCTACATAAAATTATAATGAGAAGATTATAACTGTGTGCTTGGGACATGACTTTAATGGTGAAACTTTTGATCTTGTAATCAGGCTCTCAAAAATTATATAAAATTTTTTTATTTAGATTTATCGGCCAATATATCGGTTATCGGCTTTCAAATATAAAGAATTATCGGTTATCGGTATCAGCCAAAATTTTCATAACGGTGCTTGTGACCAGCATTAAAATGCATTATAATATTTGCAGATTCCTTGTTACATCTGACATTGTTTGTTTGTCATGTGTTTTAATGCATTATACTTTCTTAAGGCATAACATAAGTATTGTAATGCATTATAACTGTGGTTACAATCATACAATGCATTACAAGGCATTTTATTTGGTAACACTTTATTTTAGTGTCAATGTTACCCATGTTACATGTAGTTACTATAGTATTAACTATAAATTATGCATAATAACATGCAACTAAACCTAATCCTTACCCTATAGTAGTTAATTAATATTACTCAGTACTTAAATGTATAATTAGACTGTAAAACAGACACCTTAAAGTAAAGTGTAACACGTGTAACGTGTAATTATACATTTAAGTACTGAGTAATATTAAATAACTTCATGTATTTACTATAGGGTTAAGGTTAGGATTAGGGTGTAATCATTTATAGTTTCTACTACATGTAACATTAAGCTAAAGTGTTACCCAAGGCAAAATGGATTAAAAATACTTTCATAATGCATTATATATATATATATATATATATATATATATATATACACAAAGTAAAATGATACCAAAATGATTTCTGCAAAATAAACACACACACACACACACTCAAACATTCTGCTGACATGCTGGTGAGAAATAAGTGCAATCATTTTCTTAACTATAAACATGCATTTTCCCATACAATCTATGATAAAAATAGCTACTCCCATGGTTTGTGGTTTTTCACAGTAAAGTGAGTAAGCAACAAATTCTGTGATTTTATTTTTTCTGAAACTGGAAACCGAGGAAACCAGGAAACTCACACTGGGTTGACACAGTCCCTCTGGGCATTCTGAACGCCCGCGCCGCAAGTCCTCGTACACTCAGACCAGTCGCTCCATGAAGCCCAGCCTCCATTCACGCTGTCAGGCTGGGAGCCCGTCTCCACACACTCACCATCAAAACACCACTGCCAAAAGAAAAACAAACCAAGACTGTCAGTTAGTCAGAGTACAAGGAACTGGGAATGAGAACTACCTGGTTAATTGCATGCAGGGAAATGTAAAGCCCACAGAAAGCCTGGCTTGCCTTGCCCTCACCGCACTTGGTCCCGTCCACGGCACCATCCAGCCTGGAGTGACAGGTCGAGCCCACTGTGCACCACAGGGTGCTGCAGATATTCTGAAGGGTACAATCATTTAAAGGGGACCTATTATGCAAAATTCTCTTTTATAAGGCGTTTGAACACAGATTAAACAGTTTAAACTGTTATGGCTTTAAAACGCATGCAAATAATTAACTTTCATGATGACAAAGAACTGCAATGTCATGTGAGCGTGACCACGATAGAGATGATAATCAAAACCAAACAAATGTTTTTAGCAGAGTTTTCGAGGCACGAGTTGTTCAGGCTCTGCCCTCTTCTGGAAAACGGGGTGGGGAGCAACAGCTCATTTGCATTTAAAGACACATGCATGAACACAGCATGTTTTTCCTTCCACTCAAAAATGGGCATTTATAACATGGTATAATAAATGATCTGTCTGGTATTTTGAGCTGAAACTTCAGACACATTCTGGGGACACCAGAGACGTATATTACACCAGAAATTACTTGTACATCTTGTAAAAAGGGGCATAATAGGTTCTCTTTAAGACTAATTTAAAGTAATTAAAAGCTATACATGAAAAGTTATTAGAGATGTTTTAGAACAGCTTGTCACTGAGGCAGTTAAAGGGACATCTGTGTACATTAATTAGCTGTAAATGTTCATAGTAGTACCTTAAGGGTACATATTACTACTCTAAGCTACAAAAAATACTCGTAGATGTAATTCATGGGCGGAAGATTATGCTAATTGTAAATGAGAGTGCATGTGTGCCATATATTTATGAATGATTGGAATTCATTAACATACACACAGTTAACTATCAAATCTGAAGTTTACGATGTGTTTGTGAATCCAGAGGAGAGTTTTTTTTGGGAAAGTTCATATTCACTTTTGAGGAAATGTACTTGATAGATAAAAGTTTTTCATATATTAGTAATATTACACATATTAGACAAAACAACTTCCTATGATTGTAAAATATTTTTTCAAGATTTTTAACGTTTTTTATTTAATTCTGTCAGATCAGAATTCAAATCAGAATATGACTTTCATTTACGAAACAGGCCATCGATTTCATACATGACCACTGTAGTGGACACCAGGACTTAAAGCATGTTTATCAGGCATTTTGGAGACACAACAAGTGAACAGGGAAAGAAATTACATATTACATATCAATATTCTTATAAAATATGAGATATTCTTATGAAAATATTCCCAATTATAACTCCCATTATTACTTTTTTCATTACATGTTGCCCCAAGAACACATTAATATGCAAATTAGATACAGATTCATTGCATTGAATTTGAAAACCCATCTATGGCCATTTTACATGCATATTGCATAAAGTAAAATGGTATATCAAATCATTCTGTTATATCTTTTATAACATAGTTGAGAATCATCTTTATACAAAGTTTGGATAAAAAAGCTTAACCTGAAAATTGATTGGTGAATGAAAAAAAAAAGTTTTTTGTCTTTTAATTTTCAAAATAAATGGGTCCTGGTGTCCAGGACATAGCATAACATAGGAATAAAATATATTTTTTCAAAAATGTCTTTATTCAATTTGTTTCTTACACTATAAAAAAATGCTGGGTTAAAAACAACCCAAGTTGTAATGCATCTGCTATTTGACTGTAAATCGGAAATCGTGGAGTTGTGTGCTGTTAATATCTATAAGAGCATTAATGTTCTCCTTAAAACTTTTACGAAATGGCAAACCTTGTGTGTGGTGTACCAAACACAAACATTAACTGCATTTCTAAACCTCTGCAATTTCCTCTGGTTTCACGTCTTGAACTGTAACAGCCCTGATAAGGAAACTGAAGTCTGGCTTTATCTGTGTCCGAAGGACCGAGTGGCAACTCTTCCGCTCTGTCTGTGACATTTGGACAGTAATTGAAAGATGCCTAGTATCTGCCAACAGCTGCTGCAGAAAGCATAGAGCAAATCACTGATGTGAGCTGACATGACCGACAACAACTCTGCAATCTGATGCCCTTTTCCCTATTTTAATTCTGCAGGATGCCAAACAAACCAGATATGCTGCTTTCCCCCTCATTGTTCAGCTAGCTTACTGTAGGTGAAAAATATTGTGATTTCAAGGTAAAGAGCTCTTCATGTTAAACGGTTTACAAAGTAGTTCTTCTAGTTGGAATATAAGCCCTGCTATACTAATGATGTGCTTCTTTCCCACTAAAACAGCTGGGAATCAGATGGTACTGATGTAAGTAGAAACTGAGACTTCCTCTGTGATGGAAAAGTGTGTGTGTGGTCTATGCCTTACCGGTGTCACGATCACTGTCTGTTCCTGTCAGTTCCTGGACTCCACTTCCCATAATCCTCCCTTCCAATCACATGCACCAATCACCAATTGCCACACACACCTGCAGATCATTACCTGGACTATTTAAGACACACACACACACACACCCTTGGCGAAGTCTTGATTTGCCCCGGTGATCACTTCTGAGCGTTTTCTTGTGGATTGTATTTCTGTTGCCATTGGACTGTTTATTGGACTGTGTTTGTTTGCCGCCTGCCCTGACCATTGCCTGTGACTTTACTCTGCTTGTCTGCCGCCTGCCTCGACCATTGCCTGTCCCTGTTTGTGTCTCTGCCTTTGCCCTGTCTACTCTGTAAGTACTTTTAATATACAAGCTGCAAATGGATCCTCACGCATTCGACCCATCATTACAGAAGACTTCGCCATCAAACGATCCAGCAGCTTCTACGAGCGCTTCCAGCCCCAGCATGGACCCAGCAATACGTCTCGTCCGCCTTCGGCAAGGTAATTCTACACTCGAGGACCACATTCAGAAGTTTCTAGACATTGCCTATTTATCTGACCTGCCTGACTGTGCCCTCATTGACTTCTTTGGCTATGGATTAAACGAACCATTGAAGGACTACTTACTTATTAATGGTCCCCGAGGGTCGTTCGTGGAATTTCTGGACTTTGCTCTGCTTACTGTTGGTTCACTGTTTACTGTGGGTGTCGCGGAGGAACGCGACACCTCGTTCCCCCATGTAATGGCTGCCTCTAAAGAGAGCATTCACAAAATGGCGGCCACAACATCATCACATCATGTCTCTGCTGATCTTCCAGAGCCAAGTCAAGTCTCCGTTGATCCTCTAGAATTACATCACGTCTCTGGATCTGTTTGGGAGCGGAGTGGGTTGCGTTCCAGTGTGGCTGATCCACCGCTGACTTCAGCACGAGCGGCTGGCATTCCTAAGCCTCCGCCGGCCGCTTCGCACTCAAGCCCGCTGGCCGCTACGCCCTCAAGCTCGCCGGTTGCCACGCACTCAAGCTCGCCGGTTGCCACGCACTCAAGCTCGCCGGTTGCCACGCACTCAAGCTCGCCGGTTGCCACGCACTCAAGCTCGCCGGTTGCCACGCACTCAAATTCTCTGGATGCTATGGACAAGATGGCCGCTTTGCCAGTGCCCACGGGCAAGATGGCCGCCCCGCCAGTGTCTGGGAACATAGGGGTCGTTCCAGCCAGTGAGTCCACTCCAGAACCAGCTCCAGTCCGCGAGTCCGCTCCAACCCGTGAGCCCGCTGCAGCGCCCTCAGAGGAGGTAGGCATAGAGCCACCGCCTCAACCATGTAAACGGAGGAGGAGGAGGAAGAAGGCTTCCTCCATCCCTCAAGGCCCGGAGGCCTTCCCAGAGCCCGCTGTAGGCCCGGAGGCCGTCCCAGAGCCCGCTGTAGGCCCGGAGGCCGTCCCAGAGCAGCCCGCTGCCGTCCCAGAGCAGTCCGCTCTTCCTGATACGGCCACGGAGGCCGGCGCCGAGCTCCTCGCCCTGCCGGCGCCACCCGAGCTCCTCGCCCTGCCGGCGCCACCCGAGCTCCTCGCCCTGCCGGCGCCACCCGAGCTCCTCGCCCTGCCGGCGCCACCCGAGCTCCTCGCCCTGCCGGCGCCACCCGAGCTCCTCGCCCTGCCGGCGCCACCCGAGCTCTTCGCCCTGCCGGCGCCACCCGAGATCCTTACCCACGAAACCGCCACGGCCTCCGTTGAATTCCCCAAGAACTTTTTGGGGGGGGGCCATATACCTGAGGGTGGGGAGCTTGTGGGTGGGGACCCTGCACGGCCGCGATCATCAGCGGCCTCCGAATTGCTTGAGCTTGCGGGTGGGGACCTTACACGCCCACGGTCTTCAACCGCCTGTGAACTGCTGTGGCCGGCTACGGACCCTGACCTGCCGTGGGCGCCCAAGCTACCTGACCTACCGTGGGTGCCCAAGCCACCTGACCCGCCGTGGCTGCCCGTGGCACCTGACCCGCCGTGGCTGCCCGTGGCACCTGACCCGCCGTGGCTGCCCGTGGCACCTGACCCGCCGTGGCTGCCCGTGGCACCTGACCCGCCGTGGCTGCCCGTGGCACCTGACCCGCCGTGGCTGCCCGTGGCACCTGACCCGCCGTGGCTGCCCGTGGCACCTGACCCGCCGTGGCTGCCCGTGGCACCTGACCCCCCGTGGCTGCCCGTGGCACCTGACCCCCCGTGGCTGCCCGAGTTCCTGGACCTGCATTGGAGACCCCGTTCCCGTCTGCCAACAGGTCTCCAATGTACCCACCCCCCCTCCCTATCTGTGCCATTTACGCCGCGAGGACGCGCCTTCCGGAAGGGGGGCGTTATGTCACGATCACTGTCTGTTCCTGTCAGTTCCTGGACTCCACTTCCCATAATCCTCCCTTCCAATCACATGCACCAATCACCAATTGCCACACACACCTGCAGATCATTACCTGGACTATTTAAGACACACACACACACACACCCTTGGCGAAGTCTTGATTTGCCCCGGTGATCACTTCTGAGCGTTTTCTTGTGGATTGTATTTCTGTTGCCATTGGACTGTTTATTGGACTGTGTTTGTTTGCCGCCTGCCCTGACCATTGCCTGTGACTTTACTCTGCTTGTCTGCCGCCTGCCTCGACCATTGCCTGTCCCTGTTTGTGTCTCTGCCTTTGCCCTGTCTACTCTGTAAGTACTTTTAATATACAAGCTGCAAATGGATCCTCACGCATTCGACCCATCATTACAACCGGACACTTGAATTTATAGAGGTTTTTGTTGTATCCCTCACAATATAGCAGTGAAAAACTTGGGCCTGGAAGTACATGAGTTGCTTAATGGGAAAGTTTCCTAATGAGGTGAAATTCAGAACAGCATCCCAACAAACATCTGTGTTGAAAAGACCAGCATGGCTGGTGAACATGTGGTGTGAGCAACCATCTTTCTTCTTTTCTGTTACATGGACGAAAGAATTGCGTCCCAATTCACCTACTTATACTAGGCCCTAAAAGTATGTACTGTTTGTGAAGAAAAAGTGCATACTTTTAAGTGTGTAGCAGAAGAGTAGACAAGCTTTCGGACATACTATCATGTGCCTGTCAATCATCCTCCACATTTCATTTAATTTAATTTTCTACCATATTGGAGAGAAAAGAGGTAGCACACTGATCTGCCAGTCATGGGTCTTTCATATTTTTGCATAATTTAAAAGTTAATGGATTAACAGATCTTTATAAAAGTCTACAGTGTTTTTGCAGATGAAATATAACATGGATAACATTAAATAAATATTTTTTATCAGGTTAAATGTTGATTATTAGTCACTCAAACCTGTTTATCTAAACCTCTCTACTTAACCGTCGGTCGCACACATCCGCCATGTTTTGTAGTTTTTGAACACTTTTTTATTCGTGTTTGTAGTTCTGAATCGAATCCTCCTCCAAAGCACAATGGATTGTGGGCAATATTAGCTGTTATAGTGTGCACGGATCCACACTTAGAAAATCTACCGGAAATAGAAGACCATCCGGGGACTTTTGTCATACTCTTTTCAACATACTATGCTTTGGGACAAACTTATTCTAATCTCACATACTATTTAGGATGGACAGTATGGATATTGGGATGCAGGGAAAGTCATGCACAGGAATTACGTGATCTGAACTCCGGCTTCACAGTAAAGGCCCCGATATACTTCAAGCGAAATCGAAGAACGAACTGGTGATTGGTCATTCAGGCCAAAAATGAAGTTCATTTAGAGTTTGTTTCGAACTGCCCAGAAAAGTTTGCTCCTGCTGGTAAACACCTTTGAACTACCATTGGTCCGTGTTGATGACATCATAAGTGGGTGTGGCTCTGAGGCTCCGCCTTCTTTGACATGAAAATCGTCTCCAGTTAATTTCTTCTGTTCAATCGGTCGAGGTCAAACACAAGTAAAAACATGAACACACTGGAGAGCCGCTTTATAGTGGAAATTGAAGTTTTAATTCCAACTGAAAGAGACTCTAACACTGTTTTTCATGTTTAATACTGTAAAGCTGCTTGATTTTAAACAATCTATTGTATAAAGTGCTATATGACTGACTGTACTGGAGTGCTGAATTGTAGAGTCGGACCAAACATCCACATCGCTACGATCAGATGCTTTCTGAACAGCTGTTTTCTCACCGCTGTGAGATTTTTGTTGTGTTTATTTTGTTATTGAGAAGAAAGCGTGCAGCACATATTTACATATCGGGATGTTCACTAACAGTAAACCACTGGTCACGTATTTCGAACTTCTATTTACCCCTAAGCGAAGAAAGAAAAAGAACTTTGCCATGAGGCCTTAAGAAAATGCTTAACCTTTTTTATTAGGTTACGTTATAGCCTACTTTTTTTTTTTTACAGTTCCAAGCATATGTTGGGTTGAAAACGTCTCCATCTGCATTTCATCAACAGATAATTTAAGACCTCTGTCTGCACTTGTGTACACTTCTGACCCATTTTCCTCAGTAGTTTGGCATCAGACAGCTGTCTGAAGGGGAATCGGAGGTATTTGTGTGTTCGAGGGAAAACCTTACATCTACGTCGTCACAGAGCAGTGAGTTGGATCCGTACTGGAGCTTGCACTGATGAGCAGCGCTGTACAGGACACCAGGGGGAGCAGAGTGCACCTCCAGATCGTTTCTGACAGGAGGGTCATCCAGACACCAGCCCCAGCCTCGACTGTGGAGAACAAGACAAAAACACAGCGCATGCAGGAAATACTTCAGTATTTTCAACACTTCAGTACTTTCATAGGTTGCAATTTTACATTATCTTAACTGAACAAACTCTTAGATCTGAAAAAAAAAAAAATCACACAGGGTTGTTTCAACCCAAATTTGGATCAAATATGGACAAACCCAACCCAAAGGGCTGACTGATTATGATTTGACTTTTTTTTAAACTTTAGTTAGTGTGTAATGTTGCTGTTTGAGCATAAACAACATCTGCAAAGTTACGACGCTCAAAGTTCAATGCAAAGGGAGATATTTTCTTTTAAAGAATTCTCTGTTTAAGGACTACAACAAATGGCTGGTAGCGACTACAACAAGCTTCTTCCCGGGTTAGTGACATCACTAACCCTAAAATTTACATAAACCCTGCCCCTGAGAACACGCAACAAAGGGGGTGAGGCCATGTTGGGCTGCTTTAGAGAAGAGGACGAGTTGTTGTAGTAGAATGTTGTTGACATGCCGTCATTTTACGCTGGACTGCTTCACAAATGAGGGTCAATTCAACACTGGATTTGCACAAAAGATTAACATGACGGCACATGCTAGTCGATGAGTTGAATAAACTCCACAGCAACTACATACATTTATCCACTAACCGTTCAGAAACGTCCAGTTTCATTCTAAAAGTTGTAACTTCTTCCTGAGTCTCTCCATCAGTGTCGACTCCGGTTTGAACAATGTAAGGCTGAACACCGTTACTGACAATCCTCATTTTGGCTGCGTGAGATTCTCCAGCTTTGTTGTTGTTGAGCAACCGAAGCACGAGCTGTTAAAGCTCTGCCCCCTTTCTGGAAAGGGGGCCGGGAGCAGCAGCTCATTTGCATTTAACCCAAATTTGGGTTGAAATAACCCAGCATTTTTTAGAGTGTGCGGAAGTTGAGAAAACGCAACCACACTTCAAGACTTTTTTGAGTATTCTCAACTTGTGGAAAAACTGTTGTATCAACATAACAACTGAAGTTGGTCAAGCATAATATAATAACTTATGCAAACTCACAAATAATATTAATTTTACTTGTGGCTCCAAGTTCAATAAACTTGCATTCTACATTAATCTGATCATTAATATTACATAATGGTGACATAAACTTCATGAGTTTGTCTAATTTGTGCACCAGTTTGTTAGGCAAGCTGAAAAGGCCCAAAACACCAAAACAAGTTACTCATTGAAATGGAAGAAACTTCACCAAAGAGAACACTAATCACAGTAATGGTGATTTGAAACAACTTTTAGAGGAAAATATAATCAAAAACACTAGATACAGCTAAAACATCTAATATTGCTGATTATCAAACATTTATGTCATCATAAGTCCACATGCTTTGACCAAAAACACAAATTATTCAAGTGCATCATCAGCAATCAAACTGAGCATGCTCAGCAGCCATTTCGACCCTCACATTGTAAATTCTTGCATTTACTATTTTAAGTTGCTCATACGAAACAGCATGAAAATTGATTTTATTAAAAAAAATTCTAAATTCGATATTTCATTCAAATAGAGTTTGTGTAACAAATTGAAAGTTGTTTTTTTTAACAGTGTTGTAATTGTATTGGTCAAAGTTCTTTAAAGGGATAGTTCACCCAAAAATGAAAATGATCCCATGATTTACTCACCCTCAAGCCATCCTAGGTGTATATGACTATTTTCTTTCAGCCGAACACATTCGGAGTTATATTAAATAATATCCTGGCTCTTCCAAGCTTTATAATGGGAGTGAATGGGGCTCAGGATTTTGAAGCCCAAAAAAGTGCATCCATCCATCATAAAAATAATCCATACGACTCCAGTGGGTTAATAAATGCCTTCTGAAGCAAAGTGATGGGTTTTTGGAAGAAAAATATCCATATTTAAGACTTTATAAAATGTAATCACTGGCAGCCACATGCACATTCACGAGAGAGTCGAGTTCTGGCGGAAGAGTGACCTCTGACCCGACGCATTACACGGTTTTGGCAAGGTGTCTATTCTCACCTAAGCTTGCACTATGTCTACGTCACACGTCGGGTCAGAGGTCACCCGTCCACCGGAACTTGACTCCCCCGTGAAAGCGCGTACGGCTGTTGCCGGAAGCCAGTTATTACAGTTATCAACAAACATCAAATTTTGTTCTCGTCTGATAGTGTCAGTGCACTCAAATCAATAATATTACCTGATATTAAGCATCTTTTAGACCTTAAGGAACAGCAATCTTGCATGTTTGATATTGCTTAATTTTACTGCAGGCCTGTTCAATAGTTGGCACTCCTGGGTAATTAAAACATTTTCAACATTAATATGCATAATTCACATATTTAGTAGTTAAAACTCCACCGATGAGACTGAGTGCCATTTGAGCAATCTGAAAATATTACACAAGCCCTCAAAATTTAGCAGTGAAGATTGCTGAAAATGCTCACAAAAAAAATCTTTCATTAGTGATACTAAATATATCTTTAGTTAAATTTTTGCCAGATGCTATTCTACAAAGTACAAGAAAAAACAGCTCTACTATATAGGAAAACTTCCAGCCATTAAAAAAAATCTAACCAAACTATTGTGGTACAATATTTAGTTTCAATATTTAGACACTGTGCCAGTTTTTGTACTAAAACTCAAATAATACGCGAGAAAAACACATAGCAGTAGAACTAACACTGAGGGTAATTGGATACATGCTGCTGTCAATATCCTTTTAAAAGCCCACAATTGTTTGGGTCCAGTTGAGTAAAGACTAAACTGTTCAGACAACAAGGAGAGGTTCTTTCTGGACACAAGCCATCTGTCTGTAAGCCTCCCAAACCACATGGTCCTTCCCTCAAATTCTCTGTAACACATTCCATATTTTAAAAACCAACCAGCATAAGTGTCTATTGTGAGTTTTACATCTACAAGTCAATAGCATTTACAAGGCCTTCCAAAACACAAAAAGGTGTTAACAGAAAGAGACTAACAGATGTAGAATTTGAACTGGAATGACAAGAGGAAGAATTTACTGAATCTAACACAGGTGATGGCATTATGGGAAAGGAAGTAACAATAAAATCTACCTGTCAGTCTGAGAATATGAATTGAGAATATGGAGCTCACACTTGAGGAAAAAAAACACCTCAATTTTATTCAGAGGCCCTTTTACTAAAAATAGCTATAACTCTGGAACGGAATGAGATATTTCCACTAAACTTGGTACAAATATGCATGAGCTCAATTTGAGGTCATAGTAAAACATTTGCAGAGTTTGGCCACTAAGTGGTGCCATAATAGGCAAAAATGTGAAAATGGCTCTAACTACGCAATGGTTGGTCCGATTGACTTGAAAGTTGGCAAGCAGTATCTTAGTCCAAGGTGCCATTATTATCAATGAGGACATTTGTGTATCTTGAAAAACATGGCCGTCATTGGCCAATGAATTTTAATCCCCTATTAGACAAGGTTAACGAATCGGAACGAAACTTGGTGGGCCTGCTAGACTTATAGCTCTAGAAGTCTGTGAGAAATCTGAAAGAAATCGGCCACCGGGGGGTGCTTTTTTGTACATTTTGTCTAAAGTTTCAATAAACTGTTTTATTTTTTCTGACTATTATTTTATATGTCAGGCTTTACAGGGTTAAACTACTATTATTATATAAATATTAGTGTTGAATTGGTTTTCTTCAATGTGCAAAATGCAACAATCACATTCAGTCCTTTTAAATCTTGTGCCACTGCAGCTATCTGAACAATTATCTAATGGCTCTCATCTGCCCACGAGTGTAAAACACAGATAGACTAATGGTTCAGGGTAAAGCCTAAGCAATTAAAACTTAAAGGCATTAAGATAAACTAATTTCTCAGTTCCTGATGTATCCGCTTGGCCTAGATATTGTAACATAGCCCCATCCTGTTTTTGGGCACTGCCAGTTGTGTTGAACATTTCCCCTCACTTCAGGACAAGCTGCAGCAGGCAAGCCTTGTCTAATGTGCTCCATATGGCAGGCAACAAAACTAGTGTAACTATGACAGAAGAATCAACACAGCCTTGTTCCTTCTTGGGAAATCTCAGCCATTCACATTGCCTTTGGCAGCACACACTTGCAAAGGTCGAGAAGGACAGAGCCAGCTTGTTGAGAGGGTAAGAGACTGATAAAGCTCCCGATGGCAGTTGCTGCCAAGAAGGGTTCCAATGAACTCCATTAACTTTCCTTAAGCGTAAAATTGAGAAAATTTGAGCAATCATACAAAACTGGCCATTTTATGCTACAGTTATTCATTCCACATTTTTGCTAAAATAACTGAGAATGAAGGAAGGCTTTTATGGTAACAAAAATGAGTCACACTTTAGATTAGGTGTCTTTAACTACTATGTACTTAAACAAATAACAATAATAATGATTGTTAGGTACAATGTATTTATTGTGTTGATGTTGTATTAGAAAACACTTGTGCTATTGAGGTGGGATACGGGTAAGTGGCAGGTTTGATAGGGCTTTTTTCTTTGTTCAATTTGCACACTCAACATGGATTGGAGCTCTTAATTTTGAAGTGCACCAGACTGATGAATTTAACTTTAAAAATGTACAAAATCAAGGTCAACATGGTCTCACAAAATCCTGTGGGATTTTATATACAGTATATATGGGATGTATATAAAGATGGCACACTCAAAGAGCAATTTCTAGCTCTACTTGAGCAAAACTAAACAAATTTAATGACTGTTGAACTTCCAAAAAATTTCACAACGTTAACATTTTTTTAATTTCATTGACTTTTTCAGGCAGTTTTCCATGATTGTCTCTATACTATGGAAGCTTGTTTCCGCCACTAAATTAAAAAAAAAAAGATAATTGCAACTTTTTATCTCCCAATTCTGACTTTTTTCTCACAACTGAGAGATTTAAACTCACAATTGCGAGTTATAAAGTCAAGATTGCGTGATATAAAATCAGAATTGCATGTTATAAAGTCAGAATTACGAGATATAGTCGCAATTTGGACTTTTTTCTCGCAATTGCACATTTTTATCATGCAATTCTGACTTTTTTACTCACAAATGGACATTTTAACACACAATTGCGAGTTTATAACTCACAATTCTGACTTTATATCATGCAATTCTGACTTTCTAACTCACAATTCTGACTTTATATCTCGTAATTGCAAGAAAAAGTCAGAATTGTGAGATAAAAAGAGATAAAATTACCTTTTTATTTTTTACTTCCTACCATCTCTCTACTATGCCTGTGCATACAGAAGGGCAAATATAACAAATAAGTGACAAGTAAAAAAAAAAAAAAAGAGAGAAAAGTATAACTCACTCGAGGAAGCGGGTGATGTATTCCCGGCTGCAGCGAGACCAGTTGGGTGGAGAGGTTCCGTACAGAAGCTGTGGAGACATGACGAAAGGCCTTTTCCCAATGGGCTCACAGTCATTGCCGTTCCCATCATGCTGAATCCCAAAGCTGTGGCATAAGAGCAAATCGGACACTGAGAGGGTGAAAGGACATTGCTAGACTGGCTTTCTGCCATATTTCACATCAGGTTCAAACAAATTAGGGCAGGAGTAGTGGTGGAGAGAGGGGATTTCTTCATGTTTAACTGGTAACACTTTACAATAAGATCTCATTTGTTAACATTAGTTAATGTTTTTATTATACCTCAGGTGAGTAAGTTAATTTATTGAACAGATAAATTGCCATATGTAGCTCTCTAACGGAGTTCACTGTGTAGCATTATCTATCGTGAAGGGTCATTATGAGTTGTTGTAGCGCTGTGCTGGAATTTATTGTCAGGGAAGTACTGTGAATATTAATGGTTAAAGCTACAGTAACAGCTTCAGCTAGTCAGTTTGAGATCCTTTCCATCTAAACTGGTTTTATCTTTTAAGTACTGAATGTAACATATTCATCCACACAGTCGCACAGAACCGAAGCACAACCAAAACAATGTTCTTCCACAACATGCAGTTTTGTTTTTTAACTGCTACAGGGCCAAAAGTTACATAGTGTACCTTTAATATTATGTTTTCATCATGTCCTTGTCCCTGTGTGTCCCTCCAGTGTATTGAAAGAGTGTAGTGTAAATGTATTCAGTTACAACAACTGTATGGAAACTGAACTGATAAGTAGTTATCACACCTGCAAACCAGAGTGACCATTGTGTACAATGAAGAATGGGCTTGTTATTCATAAGTTGTTTGTAATGCACATGGTTGCTTGGTTACTAAAGTAAAGCTAAATACCATTAAAGAACATTGGCTGAAGACATGAACTTTTTTTTTTTTTTTCAGACAATGTACAGACACATAGTGTGACATTATGCCCTTGCAGGATACTGTATGTCTTATATCTCCGTTTCAGATAACATCCTCATTGATGATACAGAACCACATACAAAATTAATATAAGTTCTAAAAATTCTATCTATCTATCTATCTTTACATACACTTTATTTTAAGGTGTCTTTGTTACAGTGTTACAAAAAATACTGAGTAATATTGGGGTTTAGTTGCTTGTAATTATGTATAATTTACTGTTATTACTATAGTAATATGTAAAACAGTGTACCATTAACTTTACATGGAGCAAATTCCACCAACAGAAATGACATTAAATATGCAGTTTATTCATATAGAAAAGTACACACTTCTTTTCAAAACAACTAATGTACAGTAGTGGCTAAAAGTGATGCCCGGCATAGCAAAATTGACATCTTTACCCTTTATTAAAATATTATTCACATTTGTTAAAGTTTTGTAAGCATATCGTGTAGCTGTGTTTGGAATCACAAATTGTGTGGCATAATATTTGGTCAGACTGTCATACAAAGAAATGAAGAACACATGCAAAAACAAGAGAGAACCTATAAAATATTAATAACTGATTATGCTGTAGTCAATGTATGCTTTTTTGTGTTTCTAGGCATTTTATTTTAGCCAATTTTAGAGTTTTGTTCTTCCCTCATATTTAAAGTTTTTAATTTTTTGATGGTTTAATCGAACTTGTAGGGTCATTAAAAACAAATATCCCCTCATTTTGGCCAAATGCTTAACAAAAACAGGAGCCTCACATCTCCGGTTTAAACTTGCCCCATAGACTTTATAATAGTTATAAGTTATATATATATATATATATATATATATATATATATATATATAGCATTATAAGTGCATTACTACCTGTGTATTTTTACAAATGGAGGGGCCGGGCGAGTCAAAATAATTTTCTGTTATAATCGACAGCATGTTACACTCTAAAAATGCTGGATTAAAAATAACCCAGTTGGGTTAAATATGGACAAACCCAGCAATTGGTTTGTTTTGACCCAAGCTGCTGGGTAGTTTTATTTAACTCAACTATTGAATAAAGATTACTATATGGCTGGCTTAAAATGAACCCAAAATAGGTTGGAAAATCAGGCACATATTTAGAGGCAATGTCTGATTTTTTATTTCCAACCTTTTTTGGGTTAATTTTAAGCCAGCCATATAGTAATCTTTATTCAATAGTTGAGTTAAATAAAACTACCCAGCAGCTTGGGTCAAAAATTTAACCCAACTGCTGGGTCAAAACAACCAAATCGCTGGGTTTGTCCATATTTAACCCAACCTCTGGGTCAAAACAACCCAATCACTGGGTTTATCCATCTTTAACCCAACCGCTGGGTCAAAACAACCCAATTGCTGGGCTTGTCCATATTTAACCCAACCGCTGGGTCAAAACAACCAAATCACTGGGTTTGTCCATATTTAACCCAACCGCTGGGTCAAAACAACCCAATCGCTGGGCTTGTCCATATTTAACCCAACCGCTGGGTCAAAACAACCCAATCGCTGGGTTTATCCATATTTAACCCAACCGCTGGGTGAAAACAACCCAGTCACTGGGTTTGTCCATATTTAACCCAACCTATTTTGGATTCATTTTAAGCCAGCCATATAGTAATTTTTAATCAATAGTTGAGTTAAATAAAACTGGCCAGCAGGTTGGTCAAACATTTAACCCAACTGCCGGGTCAAAACAACCCACTCGCTGGGTTTCTCCACATTTAACCCAACCGCTGGGTCAAAACAACCCAAATGCTGGGTTTGTCCGTATTTAACCCAACCTCTGATTCAAAACAACCCAATCGCTGGGTTTGTCCATATTTAACCCAACCGCTGGGTCAAAACAACCTAAACTCTGGGTTTGTCCATATTTAACCCAACCGCTGGGTCAAAACAACCTAAACGCTGGGTTTGTCCATATTTAACCCAACCACTGGGTCAAAACAACCCAATCGCTGGGTTTGTCCATATTTAACCCAACCGCTGGGTCAAAACAACCTAAACTCTGGGTTTGTCCATATTTAACCCAACCGCTGGGTCAAAACAACCTAAACGCTGGGTTTGTCCATATTTAACCCAACCACTGGGTCAAAACAACCCAATCGCTGGGTTTGTCCATATTTAACCCAACCGCTGGGTCAAAACAACCCAATCACTGGGTTTATCCATCTTTAACCCAACCGCTGGGTCAAAACAACCCAATTGCTGGGCTTGTCCATATTTAACCCAACCGCTGGGTCAAAACAACCCAATCGCTGGGCTTGTCCATATTTAACCCAACCGCTGGGTCAAAACAACCCAATCGCTGGGTTTATCCATATTTAACCTAACCGCTGGGTGAAAACAACCCAGTCACTGGGTTTGTCCATATTTAACCCAACCTATTTTGGATTCATTTTAAGCCAGCCATATAGTAATTTTTAATCAATAGTTGAGTTAAATAAAACTGGCCAGCAGGTTGGTCAAACATTTAACCCAACTGCCGGGTCAAAACAACCCACTCGCTGGGTTTCTCCACATTTAACCCAACCGCTGGGTCAAAACAACCCAAATGCTGGGTTTGTCCGTATTTAACCCAACCTCTGATTCAAAACAACCCAATCGCTGGGTTTGTCCATATTTAACCCAACCGCTGGGTCAAAACAACCTAAACTCTGGGTTTGTCCATATTTAACCCAACCGCTGGGTCAAAACAACCTAAACGCTGGGTTTGTCCATATTTAACCCAACCACTGGGTCAAAACAACCCAATCGCTGGGTTTGTCCATATTTAACCCAACCGCTGGGTCAAAACAACCTAAACTCTGGGTTTGTCCATATTTAACCCAACCGCTGGGTCAAAACAACCTAAACGCTGGGTTTGTCCATATTTAACCCAACCACTGGGTCAAAACAACCAAATCGCTGGGTTTGTCCATATTTAAACCAATTTGGGTTGTTTTTAACCCAGCATTTTTTAGAGTGTACAGATGTTGTTGCTACAGCTTGGTTTGAACATTTCTTAAAATGTACATTGTGGAAATTCTCATTTTCCCATACATCACGAAGCCTGCTGTCTCAACAACAGCAGTCTAGAACACAGTTCACTAGAGACCCTCACTGGGCCGTCAAGCTGCTGTTTTTGAGTCCCGCTGCGCTCGACTGTTTATCATGATATCATTGTTTATGTTTGGATGTGGTGTGACCACAAACATTTTTAAAAGGCATGTGCGGCAGACCAAACGGCACGAGATCAAACAAACTCTAAGTCTGAGCACAAGTCTCTAATACGGCAGGCTGTCATTTAATGGAAACGCTTCGTTGAAGAGAAATAAAATCCCAGTTTCTGCTCCTATACATCCATTAGGCTTCAGAAGTCATTTTCAGGCAGTCCTCATTTACATAATGGTCTGGAACAAACACTTACTGTCTTAAAAACTATTTCACATTATCTTGAAGGAAACTACACACAATGAATCAAACAGATCTGAATGAAATATAGCTGGAGAGATGCTGGCTAAAATTCCTGAAACTGTAATTGGAACCAGAAAGATGTAAAAAAAAAAAAAAAAAATACTGAAGTAAAAAAAAAAAAAAAAAAAAAAAACTTCTACTGAAGAAAAATGTGAGAGAATATTTAGTGTGTGATGGCCTCATACTGCCTCCAGTAAAGTGTGTGTAAATGCCACAGAACTAATGCATGTTTCATCAAAGACACCTTGACTTTGAGAGCCACACAAAATAAGCAATTTACATATGCAACACTGTGTCCAGTTTTAGCGAGAAAAGAATCAGGAGTCAGTTTGTGTGTGTATCGACTGTAAGTAAGGGTGGATTCACTACAGTAGCTCAGGCAGCAGGACTGATAGATGGCTAAAGAAACGTCATCAGCATGATGGTGTAAAACTGTACATTTCTTGTCTATTATCAGAGTATTGCTATAGTTTGATAATATTGTAATGCAATAGGTAGCACCTAAATTATAATTGAAAGGGTTTAATAACAGTATTTGGTTATGGTTACACTTGAATTATTTACAAAATAGATGTTTGAGATGATGGTTCAGTGTAATATTACATACAGTGTTATATTACATTATTACTTGTGTTCTTGGAAACCTTTTGATCTAAAGGAGTTTTGTAGTCAGATGTGTCTACAGTATGCATTAATTTCTTTCTTTTTTTTTTTTTGGATAATTAAAAAAAAAAAGACTATTCATTAATTAATTATCCATCAATGAATTAACGCAGGGTTTTGCTTGTTGGGTGTTTGTGAAGGAAATTCAGGGGAATCAGGAGTTGATGAAAAGCTAATAATTAAATTGAATGTAAAATTAAAATAAAGCTTAGTGAGACTATAAAATCAAAGGTTGCGATTTAACTAAATATATATATATATATATATATATATAATCTGTTGCACTGCATGTTTCACTTCACCAGGTTCACTTTATTTACACAATTTTCAACTTTTCTGTGGAAGTTTACAGGATTTTACCAGTAATTCAGCAAAATAAAAACTTTTAAAAAGATTTGAACGTTTGAAAGTGAATAATTTAAGACATAAATATTAGAATTGTAGCTTGCAGTGTAAAAAAAAATAAATTATTAGGCCTAAAATTATAAAATATTTTTTTTTATTTTACAGGGCAATTATAATTTACAATAGTAATATATTTATATCTTCATTTTTATAATTTTAGTTAAAACAACAATAACAAGCCCAATATATGTGCAGCCCTAAATATAAATATTGTAAAATATAAACAACCAAAATAAGAAAACTGAAAAATATTCAATATTTTATTTTTACTTGTAGCCTATATCATGTGACCATTAACCAACATCAGAAGACCACGTGTGTCATTAAATGACTGAAACATTAACTTAAAATCTCAGGGGTGTCAAGTTTATGTTCTGTTTTGAGTTTCCAGTTCCTGTGTTTATTTCCCTTAGTTGACTTATCGTGTACTGAGTAGGTACTACATTTGAAATGGAATTTACTTCACGCCATTAAAAAGGACACTCTACATAGTATGACTACTACATCCGCCATGTTGTCATTATCATGTGACCTACCAGCGTCAGTTGCGTCGCTTCACCTTTATTCATAAATCCTCTCCTGTCTCCTCATGGGATAGCAAAGTGTCCATCGTATGCACACTTCAGAATCTTGCCGGAAGATTTAGGTAATTTGTCTACAGTTTTTCAAATACTATGTATTCGGACACACTACTCTTTCGGCATACTGCATACTATATATTTTTGCATACTATATAGTAGGGAAGTATTCGATTTCGGAAGCAGCACAAGTCAACTAGGAAGACTCAGGAACTGGAAACATAAAACTAAACCAAAACAACAGAAATCTGACAAGGGGATATTTCATATAAATATTTTATGTTTATAAAGGGTTTGGCTGACAAAAAAAAAAAAAAAGTGGGAACCCCTGAATTAATGGATGATAAAAATATATATAAATGGAAATTCCATCAATGTGTAAAAAGCAATAGATAAAACATTTAAAGTCACCATGAAATCAGAAGCCGTTTCACTGGGATATACGTCACAATAGAGAAGAAAAGATTATCGCAACTTCCGTTTCGTGCCGGCTTTAATCAAAAAATTTGGAACATTTGAAACATATGTAATCTGTATTCTAGGACTTACTTGTGTCCGAGCTCATGAGCTACTGTGAACGCCAGAGTCAGGCCCGTGTCTTCATTGATGCTGCAGCTGCGATGAGGTTGACACATTCCAGCCACATGAGACAGTCCCAATGTCTCACAAGGCTTATTGATGGCGGCACAAATGTCCTTCCTGTGTCACAGAAAAGGGTTAACGCATGTATTATATATGTAAAGAGAGATGTAAAACTGGTTACAGTTAGGCCACGTGTACCTAGTAATCAGGACAGCCACATCATGATGGACTGGATGATCGTCGTCCTTCATATTAATGCCTTTCTGCCACTTACAGAAGCTGTTCAGGCTGTTGTCTGCATGATGGGTGATTTTCAGATCCTCCTGATAATAAATGAAAGTATTAAATACATAAAGGAAAACTGTATTTGCATCCATGAAGTAGGAAATATAATAATTGAGTTTAAAGAAGAAATACAGTTTAATTATTAAACTTGTGTGGACTTTTATTTTATTGAAGGTATGATGTTGTAGAATGAGAGTTTATAAAAGTAATAATACAACTTTAATATGTATTCACTTTATAAGGTGAAAATGGGGGGTTTGCATATAGTAATATGCAAATGTGATTGTAACCTCAATGCAAAAAAAAAGGCAAAATTTTAAGGAAAATCTTTCTATATTTGGTTGTCTGTGGCATTTACAGATTACAATTTATAAATTGATTATCATGTGCTTATTTGAAGAAGGCATATTTGAGCACATGGCTCGATCTGGAGCCCATTTCTTAAAAGCATTGTTAGCTAACTACGGTCACAAGTTCTGTCGTTACCAACATAGATCAAAGATTCAGTGTTTCCCAAAACCACAGCTTCAAGTCTTCTGAAGAGACACTATCGCTATTCCACAAGAACCAGTGAAGTTTGTTCCCTCCTCACATCAAGCAAGCACAGTTGTGTTTCCATTTACCATGTTTGATGTGCTCTATGCATGTTCACAATCAATGTTTACATGTGAATAAACCGAACATGAGGGCGAGTAATTTCTTTAATGCATACATCACATGGAGAAATCACCTCAAAAATGACCTCTGCCCAGAGACTTCAGGATTTGAATACATGCCCATGTTAATTTGCAGGTTTATCAGTTCAGAGCAATTAAAAGAATGTTGGCAAGCAGACAGTTGGAAAAAAATACTATGGAAGTCAATGGGTGCCATCAACTGTCTGGTTGCCGAAATTCTTTAAAATATCTTCTTTTGTATTCAACAGAAGAAAAAAACTCATACATGTTTGATACAACTTGAGTAAGTAATGACAAAATTTTAATTTTTGGGTGAACTATCACTTTAATAATACAGCACAGAATTTACAGCATCTTCATGCTGCTTCTTCAGTCCCACAGATTCCAGACACAAACACACTGAGCAGCTGAAAACTGTTCTTCTGAGTGATTAATCTTGTTTGAGTTCATTTATTTACAGGGATGACAACCATATTTACATAAAGTCTACGTAGTGTGTACAGAAACAAACCGAACAACTAGATGTTAAAAGACGCATTTAAAAGCACATCAGAGATGTGTGTCTCTGTTCTCCAGATGTGGAGCAAACAAATCTCAAGGATGTCTTGGGAATTTCTGTCATGACAAGTCTGCTTTCTTCACTGTAGTTGTTCTCAACAGACCTGTGGTCCACGGGTTAATATTAATATTATTTTGGACAGAAGAAACTAACACCAAATGACCAAATAAACAGCATTTATTCATGTTTCTTGTTTGCAGCCTTGATTCCAAACTCTTTCTATGGTTATCACTATGTCAAACCATTTCAGGAGTGACTCCTGTCACTAATATCATAATAATATTATTAATAATAATAAATATAGCTGCAAGCAGCAATTATCGGGAACAAGCATGGGAGCATCAGACCAGCTGCAACGACAAGCAAGTAATGACATTTTAAGATGATTTTAGGCAAATTGGCTGAAAAATCATTAGAAAATAGGAATTGCGAAATATGATTGAAAGGTTTATCACAGTTGACCAATAGGTGTCGCTGTGACCAAACTGATGTGGTGTGGTCAGAGTAATGTGACAACGAAACATGCAAAGTTTGGTGTCGATAGGGCAAAGCAGGGCAGAGATACAGCTTCAGAGTCATTTTGGCATCACGCCTCAAAATTGTTGCTGCAATTTACGAAAACGCAAAATCCATAACTTTTTGCCGGCATGGTATGAAGGTGATCGGACTCAAATTTGGTGAAAATCGGACAAACGGTCTAGGAGGAGCTTGAAAAAGTAGTTTTCTAACGAAAAACAAAATGGTGGACAGGAAGTTCGGCCGACTATGGCAAAATTGGTATCTATGTTCTCAGCATGACCCAAGAAATCTATTTTGACTATTTTCATTACAATAGGTTAATATAGTCAAACGTTATTAGCATTTTTGTAAATTTCATTATAACTTTTGACCAGAAGGTGGCGCTGCCGCAAAACTTTTTGAGTACTGTCAGGGCATGGTGTCGAAGACCCATACCGAGTTTTGTAATGGTACGCTAATGCGTTCACAAAATACAGAATTTTAGTACAAAATTCAAAATGGCCGACAGCCAAAATTGCCGATATGGGAAAATTGGGTATCATTCAACTCGGCATGTCACCCTGAATCTAATGAGACCAGTTTTTTTGGAAAATTCAAAATGTTGGAAAATGACGTCATAGGATTTGAATTTTTTTTCTAGCCGTTACGGTTCAAAAGTTATTAGCATAAACGTGAGTGCAACTTTGGACAGTTGGTGGCGCAAGAGGGATTGAGTTAGAGACTCCAAATTTGCTATGGTGACATATCAGACTGTCCTCTATCAGTGTGCCAAATTTCATAACTTTTTACCACACCGTTCTATGGGCTGCCATAGGCTCAAGTGTGGAAACGGAAGAATAATAATAAGAAGAACGCCAACGATTACAATAGGTGGCCCATAATTAACTCACCAGGCAGCAAATGCGAGTAAAAATAGGCTTTGGCAAGCAAATAAATAATTACATTTTGGCTTAAAATTAAGCCACATTGTAAGAATAATAATGTTAAGTATGTGATTCAAATCAAATACAACATCTTGTCTGATTTTTTGTTTTCTTTTCAACTAAGTGGAAAATTTACCACCACCAAGTTTAACTGATGCTTTTTGGCAGATTTTTTCAGCATTGCAGCATTGACACTGATTCAGAACGTCTGCTATGTATTTTTAGAGCAAGGGTTTGCATGGCTGTGTTGTCATCTCACTTACCTCATCCTTTTCCAGCAGAATGAGACGCACGACAGCAATGTTGATGGCATTTCCGATGCTGGCATCCCGAAACAATCCTGCCACCTATAAAACAAAGCATTCTCACATATGAAAATGTAAATAGTTTAAATATCATCTAAAATGCCATCTAGATTTGAAGCCAAACAAACATCGCAACCCTTCTACTACAGTGATCTATCCATTCTGATTCAAAAACTCATTAAAAATGGACAGAATCGGCCGTTTAACTTGTGATTTCACTGGAACGGAGAGCATTTGGATGAAAGCTAGAGAAATGGATAGTGTATGTGACAGCTGTGTGCGGAGCCTTATGTTGTTGCCTATGATCTGGTGGGAACGATAATACTTAATGTTTTAAAGTTTTTAATGAATGGCAAGGGGAGGTTTCAGAGTGAAATCCCAGAGATGCTGTTTTCAGAAAATGTGAAGAGAGATCACATAATCACAGACTTTTAAGGGCGCTGACAGCTGAATTCATCGCAGATCTTTACAGGGGCTTAGATGAAAGACAGGGGAGCTGAAGCTCCAGGAATTCCTACAGTATGCAGAGAAGTAACCAAAATAAGTCACAGAAATAACTTCATATTGACTGACAAACTGATACTGAACTAAGGAGATTAGCACAAACAGAGCTTCTGTAGGTGAAGTTCTGCTCTCGCATCAAAGCTCTCCTTGAGGTAAATGCGGTCTGAAATGTGAGAGGCATTTTCTATGCTTCTGTGGTGCTCATTACAAAATGTTCCAGTGAATTAATGAAGCACCTTTGATGCTGTTCTGTCCTTTTGAGGTGAAGCAACCTCTGCAGACATTAATCTGATCTTTGAGACTGCGACACACTCAAAGGCTGCTTAACTTTATATTTTACAGGTTTCAGGTGCTAATGTTACACTTACAGTGATCAAGCTTGCGTGGAATATACTGGCAGGTATATTTAGCCAGGTTAGAGATATAAAACAAATGAATTTAACTTTAAACTTGCATTTATTAGTCATTGTAATTAGGGATCCAAGCAGTGAAAGTTAATAATATATGTTATAAAATTTCTATAAAGACACACTTATGTGTTAAACTGCAAGCATTAGGTTAGAAGGCTACAGATATATTAGAAATAAATGATAAGATTGAAAAGAGAGAATAGACTTGTGAAATGTAAGTTACGCACGGAGGAAAACACCACATCACATTAAACAGCACAAGAAGGCCTATCTGTACCTTTCGGGGTAAGCTACGTGTTAACTATATCTTACGAGTCATTTTGAAGCCTTTAAAGCATGTCTCATGTTTACGACAAATTGAATTATGCAGCTCACTCTGTGTCCTCCGCTGTTTTTTCAAATGCGCACATATATCGATGTAAACGGTATTGCCTCATCCTATATCATTTATAAAAAATATAGCTATCGATATATTGTAAAAACTCAATATACCGCCCAGCCCTAGCAATTAGGCTAATGTCTGATGGATGATAAAACACATCAACTTATTTAGGACTTATATTTAATGAGAGACCTGAGCCACAGTCTATATAGAGACCGGAATATCATAGAGACTTGGGGGTGGGCTCTTTTAGCAGTTGATGAAAAATCACTTCAGATTAACATGTGTTGGAAGCAATATCATGTTGTTAGCTTAGATCATGCTGAAAATGCGACTGCAATTAACTGTGTGAAGCACAAACTCTGCTGGTTATGTTCCAAATCAGTACCTCATGAGGATCCGTTAAGAAACTTCATAAGCTGCAGTCACATTCGCAAAATGTTGGTGAAATCTCAAAAAAATGTCCTTTGTCAATACTCTTAAAAGTAAAGATTCTTTATTGGCATCCATCTTGGAACCTTTCCATTCCACAAAAGGTTCTTTAGAATATTAAAAAGTTCTTCACACTAAGAAAAACAAAATGGTTCTTTAAAAGAACTGATTGCTGAAAGGTTCCAAAAATGGCCTCTCTTTATTTTTTAAGAGAGTAGTGATGTATGAAACACAGCTTGGTTTCAAATAAAGCTGCTTTCTGTTGGTCAACGTGGCGAATCAGTTACAAAATCATGTGGATTCCTATTGAAATGACTGGATTTTGCCCGCAAAAAATTTGCCGGACAATGGTAAGTGTGACTGTACCTTTAGAATGTAGCTGCCAGCAGACAGTAAGGCTCTCACTAAAATGTGAAACAGAGCTAACAGAGCTAAACATAGTTAAACAGGCTTTGTGTCTAACTGAAAATTAGGTTCTGAATCATTACCTTCTTCAGCCTGTTCAGCAATACATAAAAACAACTCAAATACAGCAGCAATGAGTGTATAATGCCAGACCTAAACCTCTGCCAACTCATGTTGTCAGCAGTAGGACAGACCGACGGGAGAAGCTGCCTGACAGGAAACTGAGGATAATGGAATGTTTCCCCTTTATAGAATGTTCTTCAATACCAACCAAGTGTCTGGAATGGAAAACTTTTCCCTCCTCAAAAACAGAAGCCAGACAAACCATACAGAGTATATTTTGGAAAATGTACCTAACAGACTGGATCTGTAACACGGTCAGCTGACTTGGATTCAACTCAGGAGCAACTAACAGATTTAGAGCTGCTTAAAGGCACATTGTTGCTATTTGGGGAGGTGAAAGCTAAAGGAAGGAAATGAGGATCAGAGTTAAGAAAATAAACGAAAAGTGTGGATACGTTTGGAATTCTTTTTTTGGGTGTTCCTGACCAGGTGGAAACTAAGAGGGAACATGAATGACAAATTATTATTTACTTTAGAAACGAGTCTAATCATAACTTGGATCTTATGATTATAAGTTGGCACTACTTAGAAATGAACATAAACTGGATTAACAGTACAAACAACAGTATTTGAAAAGATAGTGTATATAAAAGAAAATGTGAGAAGTGGAAGCCACAAAAATGCTAGGATGTTTTATGTTGTTGCTTAAAGTAATACAGCTGTTTGAGAATGTAAAAGGTCTGCAAAGTTTTAAAGATCAAAGTGTATGACAAATAAAGTTATTGACTAGTCAAAAGAAAGAATTCGATGTCATCAGCAATTCCAGTCTCACTTCTGTAACACATCTGTGCAGGATCGTAACAAATTTGCATAATGCCAGCCTATGGTCTTCATTGGCTACTGGTGAACAACGTCTACTTTGCCCTGCCCTCAAACACTGTAGTTGTAGCTGAGACTGAAAGAGTTTGGTTTGTGTTGTTCATGTCGATAAGACTCTGTTTTCAGTACTGCAAAAGCAAATCCACTTTGATGTACGTCCAAAGTATTAAGACTCGGGCTGGAACTGATACGGTAAAACCGACGCCATTGTTTCTGTTCGTTTCATCGTTACAAAATTCAAATATGGTAACAGGCTTTTCTGACATGCACTGTAAGCAGTCGACCAATCACAAAAGACTGGGCCATTTGACCAGTCAGAGCAGAGGAATCTCTCTGAAAGGAGGGGTTTAGAGAGACCGAATCTTCAATGAACTGCTTCAGACACTGTGAGAAAAGAGCTGATGCTGCAATGTATATTATGAGAAAATTACAGTGTTTTTTGTGACCTCGGATGCATGTAAATTAACTAGGGTTAACGTTTGGTAAGTCAAATGTGTCCTTCTGCAAGACTCTACATGCTTAGAAATAGGTTTAATGGGGTTCTATATTGAACCCTTGGGTTCTTGACTAACTCAAAACTAAATCCATAAAATGATCCCACGATTGGAACCCCTAAAAGGTTCTATATATGATGCGCCTGACAGAACCCTTTAAGCTTCTATATAGAACCTTCTCTTCTATATTCTGTTCTCTACTCTAGATTTGGCTCTGGTTCCTCCTTCAAAGTAAATTTATGGCCATCTAATCAATCACCAGATGGAATTCATAAAACTGAAACTGAACTGCAGAAGTCATGGGAATATTATGTGCGGGGCTCTGTAAAGCCCAACTCATGTAATTACCAAAACAATTCCGCAAGTAACTCCGCAGTTAACTAGCAGTTGGGCAATTCCATGCAAAGGTCTTCCTTACCATGAAAAAAAAAGTTTTTACCAAAAGAAAAAAACCCTTTTTAAGTTGTCCATTTAGGTCCGTAATATACTGTATTAATGTGCTCTAACAGACATTTTAAGAAAATTGCCTTGTTTATCCACAACATATGAGGTAAGCAACAATGCTTAAATTAAATTTTCAACCAACCATATTTCATGCTTTCAAAAAAGGGATCAAAGACCCCCCTTTTTAAACTTTATTTTTACAGTAAGCATTGTGCAGAGAGATGGAGGCATGCCTGAGAAATAAATACACTAATTTTGTCATAACAGCACTGCCTGTTGAATTTATAAGGGCTAGAATTAAGAAGTCATGACGCTTCAGTGCTCTGTCACGTCCGTAAGGTTTTAAATATGTGATATAACAATTATAAATACAAATAACTTTATATACAAAGCTAAATTATGTTTATGCTTATTAGGATCAACAGTTCATCTCACTACTTTGCTCTGGGTTACGGTCGTGACCGTTATGGACGCTTCATATCAAATCACGGGGGGAAATGTAGGAATTTCCTGCCCCTGCCCCTTTGATCGTGAAAGTGAAAGTGCCCTTTGTGGTCGCATCGCGGTCGCAACCCACTAGCACTAACTGGTCTTTGCCAGTTACAGAACGAAATATGAACATCAGAAGGTAGGCCTATATGATACAGTACAACTTACAGAAGAGCACTGTGTCTCATAGGACACTTCCCTCGGGATGTCGCGTTTTTACCTGTTGGTTAAAACATGAATAGCCTATTGATCATAATCCCACAATCAAGCTGACAAAATAATAATAATAATAATAATAATAATAATAATAATAATGCAATAATTTTAAATTGAAATAAAAAGCGATAATTTTGACTCACAACTTTGCTTTAAACTATGCAAACTAGCCGAAAACCGTGCGATCATTTAGACACAAAACATAAAACTGACATGATTGTGAGTGACAATAGTGTCAATCGGTTCACCTGACTGTGAGGAAAACATGCGATTTTAAACTGCTTTATGATAAACATTAATATTTGTTAATGTATTTTAGCAAGCAGTTCTGTTAGAAGGAAAATCATGGTCTCTAAATTGATTCTTGAACAACGCACACGCTTGTCAACATGAGAAATAATCCATAACCATTTGCAATAGACCTACAGGGTATAAAGTTTAGTATAAGGTTGATTATTTCTGCAGTCTTACCATACTGGTATCCCAGATTTCAACATGTGGTGGTTTAAATTCCCGCTTGAGGTCTCTGTGAAAGTTTTAAAGCAGTCTTCTGTGCCGGGTGCAGAGCGGTAAATGCGAAAAATAAAATGAATATTTTATGTTCTGTGGAGAGCCAACCCTTCTTCATTTGGTGGGCAGTATTACGTTTGGTTTGCGGAGTGTAATTCACAGAATTCCTAAAAAAATATGCTGACACCTAAAACTTGGTGACTTTTTTGTCACGTCCGTAACGCAGGTATATTTCCCTCATCTAAAATATAAAACGATTGTATAGACGGACATTTTTCTAATGTCTGGACTCCTTTAATAAGGGACTATGAATATATAAACAGACGGTTCAATATGTTGGTATTAAATGCATTCTCTGAGAATTTATATTTCAAGTTTTGACTGCAAATGTCACGTCCATAACGCTGGAATTGCCCAGTTTTATATCTCAACCACTAGAGGGCCAAATCTTCCGTAGGGCACTTTTAAGAGTTCAAGGCTACTTCCCCCCAAAATTAAAATGAATTTGTTTACATTCATGTCATTCCAAACCTGTATGACTTTCTTCTGTGGAACACAAAAGTGACAAAAAACAAAACACCGAGACATTTTTTAAAAATAGCATCTTTTGTGTTTGAATAAAGAAAAGCACACAGGTTTGGAACAACATGAGGGTTAGTAATTCAGAAATTTGGTAAACGGCATGCTTGCTTGATGCGCAAAAAAATAATTTTTTGGTTCTCCTTCATGCGTCACACCAACACATTTAAGCAGAGATTATCTTATTATTGGGAGATGAGCAGGTCTGAGGCTCTTACCATTGGAAAAAGCGTAATGGCTAACTTGGATCACTTGAGGCACCTCAGCCTATCATTTAATGTCAGTGACATCAGTGGCCAGCATTTTATAACAGTCAGTTATAGATTACATTGCACACAGTTACTTGTGGATAAATCGTCTGGGTTTGAAACGACATGCAAGTGAGTAATTGATGACAGAATTAAAATATGAGCAACAGTAATAGTGATGTTCGCCATGAATTATAGATAGGACTGTTACTCACAATATTCATGACAGAGAGCACATAGCTCACAACTCCTTTGCGTCCATGGTACTCCACCATTTTAGAATCAGCCACTACCAGAGTCTCTACCCACTTCTCAGTGCTTATGGAGCGCTGTCTAATCCGTCTGCGACGTTGCCGTCTCTCCCAGCGCTCTCTTTGCCTCTCCACCTTCTCTGCCTCTCCTAAAGGATTTAAGAGAGTCAGAAATCACACTGGATGAAGTGAACGATGTGATTTAATCTTAAAAGACATCTGGCCAAAATTATTTAGCCTCATTAGCTGCGTTTCCATCCAAAGCTGCGAATTTAACTTGTGTGCAAAATTGGAACATCACATAAAACATCTGCGAATAAAGCATCCAGCGAGTCGAAGAGGACAAAATCTTCACTTCCTGATAAACTGCTGCCAATTATCACTAAGAAAAATGGAAGTTGCTGCAGTAGGAGAATCCATTGTGGGTCTTTTTCGTATATAATAAATTAATTTCAACTGTGCTTAACATCACTGGGCTTGGGACAAAAATGCCACCAAAATTTAAAAAAAAATTAAGAAATATGGGGCAAAAATGTCCCTTTATGAGTTCTTGGTTTTTAATATTTATAAAAGGATGTGCTGTTTTCCCGAATATCAGCACAACTGCAAATGTGATAGCCTATTGATTTTATATAACAGTTCAATAACAAGAAGTTAATGTTAGGTGACTTTCATTTTAGACTTAAAACCTGTTTTTAAAATCTGTTTTTGCTCTATCTCTCAACAAATCTACAGTACAGCCATTGTGCCTCTTCGAGCAACTGAAGGAGACTGCGTTTTGAACTAATCATTTGACTGAATGATTGAATTACTCACTCGTTAAGTTAATGATTGCCTATATTTATATCTCGCACCTGTGGCTGATAAACGTTCACCTATCATCCATCGACCTCAAATATGGCTTATCATGTAAAACATCCAAGTACTAGCAACTTTACATGGCCGCTCGCTCTAACGTTAACCTAGATAAATGTGCTAAATCAACGTGCTTACTGCAGGCGCCGGTGCGATCACTTGCATTTTTTCCTGATAACAGCGGAAACAACTGTTAAAATACTCCACCATTTTTGGTCATACAGATAAGAGTAATACAACAAACTTTTATTTGTGTAAACTCACAATGACAAGAAAACGTTGTGCTTTTGTAAAATAAAGAAAACAGTATGCACTTTCTGCCATCTCGGTCTCTGTGAACTGGAGCGCATCACAAAAATAAACTAAAACTCAGTGTATACATGCCTCACAGACATGAAAAATACATCTATAGAAAGCTTGAAATGTCAAGAGATTGTCAAGCAGAAAACAAATATTCTCAGATTATGTAATCCATATGAAACGTGCATATAGGCGCGTCCACTACTGCGGAGATGACGAGTCAGCATCGCAGAAAACACAGAAAACATTATCAATAAATGATTAAAATGTTTAGACAGTCTCTTTGCTGTTTTCACGACACATGCATAATCATTACTTTTGCCGGTGCAAGCTTTATGTGTGTTCTTGAGCGCTGGTTAGACTATGTATTATTTATAGGCATAGCAATTAAAGGCTCATTATTATGATTTATATGGCTTATTAATATACATGTACAATTAGTCTACTAATCGCTTAAATGAAAGACTATTAGTTGACTAGAAAAATCTTTAGTTGAGGGCAGCCCTAATAAAATCATACCTGCTGCAAAAAAGACTGTCAGCACGTGCCCAGATGTCAGCTGAACATGATATTATGAGATCGATGGATAAGGATAAACTTGTCAGAGCTTTTTCAGCACTCCGTTTTGGAAAGTCAAGTTCTAAATGTTTTTTAGATTTTTATGCCATATCCCAAAATGTGCATAAAAATAGGGGGATGGAAGCATAGTAAATCACAAAGTCTCACCTCTGACCCCACAGGTCGCGTTAGCTGTGTGCTCCCCAAACAGAGGCTGCACCAGCTGGCGTTCTGATTGGACAGCATGTCTCTTATAGATGGCGTGAGCCCGTGGGGCCGACTCTTCTCGTGTCGTCTCCAGCGGACTAATGAAGAATTCCTCTTCTGAGAGCTTGAACAGCCCTGTCTAGAGAGAACAGAAGGTCAAAGAAACATGGCACAAAATGAAACGGCTTAGGTACACATTCACTTTTGGCACATACTTATTATTACATAATTATTATCACTCATTATAGTCTACTGAAACTAAAAATAAAATAAGCCTCGACTGAAATAAAATAAAATACAAAAAATGTTTTTTATTTCAGCTAGTTGCCAAGGCAACATTTCTCATTTTCATTGTTTAACTTAAATAACTAAAATTATTAAAACAACTACATAAAACTGAAATAAAAACTATATAGAGATGTTTAATAAAAATACACAAGCACACAACAAAACTACTAAAACTTTAACTAAAATTTAAATATTAATAAAAAACATAGTATCTCAATGATCCTAAAATAACACTGTTATGACCTAAATATTAAACATATTTTAAACAGAATGGTACGGCCTGACAGGCCAGATCCAAAAACTCACGAGTATGGTCCTATCACACTGACTATCCTGATCGATCTGTTATGCCAGACTTAATGAAGAGGATGTGAACACTGGGAACAGAAAACACACTTCAAAATAAAAGTCCAAATAGCAAAAACAAGAAACACAAATCAAGAAACATGTAACAACAGGATAAGCTTTTTGTCTAGACTAAGTAGGACATTTTTCTGGATCACCTGGATCAGCTGTATCAACATCCTTTGTTCGGCCTGAAACAACATTCATTCTAAACAATCACAGGTTTAACTGTGACCTTTAACCCAGGGGAGCCCAATCCTGCTCCTTGAGGGTCACTGTCCTGCAGAATTTAGCTCCAACTTGCCTCAACACACCTGCCTGGATGTTTCTAGTATGCCTAATGAGACCTTAGCTGGTTCAGGTGTGTTTAATTAATTGGGGTTGAAGCTAAACTCTGCAGGACAGTTGCCCTCCAGGAGCAGGACTGGGCACCCCTGCTCTAAATCTGTCCCACTCGCAGGGAGACTTACAGGAATGTTGAGTCCCTGTTACAGGACAGAAGGTGCGTTCACGCCATATTGTAATTACTGTAACTACGAGATTCTGGCTCGTAAAAAGTGTTCACGTCCTTGTACACCTCGTATTTACAGTTTGTAAGTTTGGAGTTCTCTGAAAGCTCCCATGTGTACCACGTGGTCGCTGTACCACATGACCGCTGTAGATTCATTTAGGCGTTGATAGAAACGCATAATTCCCAGTCCGAGGACGTGAATAGCTCAGAATATATAACGTCACGTGTTGTCATCTCAAAATGACGGTAATTACACAGTGGAGTGAATGCAGCAACTGTCTCTCCAAGCGCACTGCACTCACAAACAAAATAAATCAAAAATCACAGCCAATCAGAAGAGCGTGTGGGCGGAGTCTCTCTGCAAGTGCACTGCACTCACAACCAAAATCAAAAATCACAGCCAATCAGAAGAGCGTGTGGGCGGAGTCTCTCTGCAAGTGCACTGCACTCACAACCAAAATAAAAAATCACAGCCAATCAGAAGAGCGTGTGGGCGGAGTCTCTCTGCAAGTGCACTGCACTCACAACCAAAATAAAAAATCACAGCCAATCAGAAGAGCGTGTGGGCGGAGTCTCTCTGCAAGTGCACTGCATTGACAACCAAAACAAATAAAGAATCACAGCCAATCAGAAGAGCATGTGGGAGGAGTCTCTCTGCAAGCGCACTGCACTCACAACCGAAATAAATAAAAAAATCACAGCCAATCAGAAGAGTGTGTGGGCGGAGTCTCTTTGCAAGCGCTCTGCACTCACAACCAAATCAATCAAAAATCACAGCCAATCAGAAGAGTGTGTGGGCGGAGTCTCTCTGCAAGCACACTACACTCACAACCAAAATAAATAAAAAAATCACAGCCAATCAGAAGAGCGTGTGGGCGGAGTCTCTCTGGAAGTGCACTGCATTGACAACCAAAATAAATAAAAAATCACAGCCAATCAGAAGAGCGTGTGGGCGGAGTCTCTCTGGAAGTGCACTGCATTGACAACCAAAATAAATAAAAAATCACAGCCAATCAGAAGAGCGTGTGGGCGGAGTCTCTCTGGAAGTGCACTGCATTGACAACCAAAATAAATAAAAAATCACAGCCAATCAGAAGAGCGTGTGGGCGGAGTCTCTCTGGAAGTGCACTGCATTGACAACCAACATAAATTAAAAAATCACAGCCAATCAGAAGAGCGTTGGGCGGAGTCTCTCTGCATGCGCACTGCACTCACAACCAAATCAATCAAAAATCACAGCCAATCAGAAAAGCGTGTGGGCGGAGTCTCTCTGCAAGCGCATTACACTCACAACCAAAATAAATAAAAAATCACAGCCAATCAGAAGAGCGTGTGGGCGGAGTCTCTCTGGAAGTGCACTGCACTCACAACCAAAATAAATAAAAAATCACAGCCAATCAGAAGAGCGTTGGGCGGAGTCTCTCTGCATGCGCACTGCACTCACAACCAAATCAATCAAAAATCACAGCCAATCAGAAGAGCGTTGGGCGGAGTCTCTCTGCAAGCGCCCTGCACTCACAACCAAATCAATCAAAAATCACAGCCAATCAGAAGAGCGTGTGGGCGGAGTCTCTCTGCATGCGCACTGCACTCACAACCAAATCAATCAAAAATCACAGCCAATCAGAAGAGCGTGTGGGCGGAGTCTCTCTGCATGCGCACTGCACTCACAACCAAATCGATCCAAAATCACAGCCAATCAGAAGAGCATGTAGTTACTATAGCTATAAGGGTCATGCAAAATGATATTCAAACTCACATTAAATTCTTTTTACATTAAATAAAGCACATAATCAGTGCCTGAGATTATCATTGTTGTCATTCTTTGTATCTGGTGCTCTTGTTTGCTTTGTATGCAACAAACAAGAGCATCAGAGTTCATTTAGAAGCAGACCGAGACCCCTGAAAAGATAGGTCTCGTTCCGTTTCTAAATGAACTTTGGTGCAGTTCGACTGAAATATGAATGTATCTCAACATTAAACATATTTCAACTTTGTCGCGTCGCTGGCCACGCCTACATCCTGTTGCCAGTGGTCACTGACGTTCGTCCCGCCAGAAAATTGGCAGTTCTCCATTGGAATAAATGTGAAACATCAAAATACAAACATGCTTATTGACTCACCAGGCCATTGCAGGTGCTCACAGCTGCTTGACCCCACATCAGTGTACTGCTCCAGACGTCTCCCAGGAAGTAGCAGAGAGAATGGCCATGACTGTGTAATGTAGACCCTTGCAGGCCACCGTATCTCCGCTCCGTGAGGAATCCAGGCGCTAGTAGATAAGGGTTTAGGGTGAGGTTAAAGTGCAGGTCCTGACCACCATACTGCAGATGGTAGAAAACCTGGGCCAGGCTCTCTTTGGTTTTTGCCGTCTCTCTCCTCCGAATTCGACTCACGCGGTGGGACACATGATTGGACAAAAAATGTCCTGATGAATCCACTCTGATAGGATGAACAACTTCATAGTTTGGAAGTCCATCAAGAGAACTACCTACAAAAACAACAGGGTAAAAATTAAGATTAAAACTGTCACATACCATAAGTGGAATTATTAAATAGTTATAAATACCAGTTCATTTTTAAAGTTTTAAAGTGCCCTTTTTATGCTATTTTAAACATTCCTAATTTATTGTGAAGGTTTACATGCATCCAAGGTCAAATAACACTTTAATTTTCTCATAATATCCATTGCAGCATCAGCTCTTTTCTCACAGTGTCTGAAACGGTCCGATCTAGGATTTGGTCTCTCTAAGCCCCTCCTGTCCGAGAGCCTGCTCTGCTCTGATTGGTCAGATGGCCCAGTCTGTTGTGATTGGTCGACCGCTTAGAGCACGTGTCAGAAACAAAACGGCCAGTACCATATCTGAATTTGAAAGCGGATTTGCTTCGCAGTGCAGAAAACAGCGTCTTCTCGACATGTCAACAACACAAAACAAACTCTTTTAGTCTCAGCTACAACGAAAGTGTTTGAAGGCGGGGCAAAGTAAATGTTGTTTGCCGGTGTACTGTTCCGATGAAGCGTACCAATTTGCGTTTTGATTGCTCAAAGTTTGGCCGAGATACAGCCTCTGAACCAATTTTAGGTCCACCTTGTTAAGTTAAGATGAATAAAAAAAAAATTTGTTCAGTCATTTCTGTGCGGCTCAGTCCAAACATCATCTGATCAAATTTTGGACAAAATTGGACAAATTTTGGACAAATTTTGAAGGAGTAGCAATAAAAAAATGGAATATTGTACTTTTCAAAATGGCCACTACTGTAATGGATGGAGTCTTAATGTAAGATGTTTAATGTGATGCATGAAGAGAGGAATCAGGTGTACTAAATTGAATTTTTCTAGAACAAAGGGTTCAAAAGTTATAGCCATTTCAAAAGTGAATTTTTGAACTGGTGGTGGCGCTATCGAGTTTGTTCTAGAGACTCCAAAATTGGTCCAATGATTATTCTTGACAATCTCTACAATTGTGCTAAATTTCATAATTTTCTTATGTTCCGTTGATATATAGGGCTGCCATAGACTTCCATTTGGGAGGAATAATAATAAGAAAACTAACAATAATTATTAGGGGCCAAGACCCCTTTGCAGAAATCAAAGTGCACTGTTTAAATTGACACTGTGCTGAAGAGCTGCAAATAACTTTGCTATTCACATACATTTCTCTCAAATGTAATTGAATTGAAGGATTAATATCTGTCAGGCAAAACATGAGCTCATTATTCCAGCCATTACTGCTGTTTGGATGCTTCCATAAATATTTAGTTTATACATATGGTTCAATGGTACAAAACTCAAATATTTAGTATAGTGCATAAACTTAGTGCCCATTTACGACTAGGCTAAGTTGTAACTTACAGCTGGCGTAACCAGCCCTAGAGTATCATAGAGATGGACTTTTCACTTAATCTTGTAAGTAAACATCAAGTAACCACCAAAATCATGCCATCATCCTAGAATACTAGCGAACAACCACTCTGAACATCTTAGATGCCTTGGAAATCAATAAGCATTGTTGTGGCAAGTTTTGCATGGATAAGCACCACTTACTTTTTCTTCAGAAAATGTAAAAACAATGTATATAGACTGCATTTTACAAACAACAAAATAGTAAAGTTTTATGTTATTCACAATTTGTTATTGTCTAACAATGCACTAAAGGCACAATGCACTAAACTGACTAATCATTTAAGTTCCTATGACTTGCAAAGCAATTGAATTGTACATTTAATAATTCATTAAACAAATCCCAGAATTATCATAATAACAGCAAGCAGATATCTGTCATTCTATACAACAGACCAGAATAATGCTTACAGAAGGATTTATAGCAATTCTGTGGCATAGTAAAGACTAAAATATCTTCTCATGACTGCATTCATATTCCTTCATTTCTCTGGAGATTCTGTAAAGACAGTAAACAGTCTTTGTTATATGACTCGACTCTGTTCATTGGCAGCCCTGTTACTTTGTCCTACATGATTGTGGAAGCAGAGGGAAACAGCTACAAATTATTTTTATTACAGGCATTATTATTTTATTACAGGCAGTTCCAAATACTTATTATTATTATTATATCCAGTATCTTATTACATGGCAGCATGGTGGATAGCTACCATACCAATGTGGCCCAAAATTCTCAACAAATAACCCAATCAAAGATGACATCATTGCGCCAGTAGAAAAAATAAAACAACATCATGTATTATGTGTCATCACGAATTATGGTCTATATAAACAGAACTCTGGGAACAGGACAGGGGTAGAGTGGTATTTGGTAAGAGCTTAAAGTCATAAACCTGGGCCAAACAAGGACAATAACTAGTTATAAAAATTGTTCTAAATATAAAAGAATAGCAGAGTCCACACCACAACCAGGAAACGATATAGTTGGAATCACTTTCAGAATGATTTTTTTCTAGCTGATGAACAATAAAAACATTGACAGCCAATCAGAATCCATCCTGCTTTAAAGAGCAAGCATTTAAAGTGGCAAATGAAAAAACTGCAGTGCTTATAATAAACAGAACATGTGGACGCTAATTTAGTTATTGTTCTTGCTGTGAACGGGCCTTTACGCTTATTGAAGGTTGATAGTGTCAGAAGTAACATGATCCCAAAATTATTTTGCACTTAAAAATGCTTAACATGTATGAATGTCAATGCATTAGATGACAAAACATAAAAAGTGGCATCTCTAGGTTTCCAGAACTACTTCACATTTCTAAACCGTTTTACTCTTAATCAACTGGCGTCGCAGTGATTTTAGTGGATGTGTGAAGTCAGTTCCGTGCAAGTTCACTCAGGTGTCCTAGGAAAATAACCACAGGTGTGTACTTCATCACATTAACATGTTCCACTCCAACTTACATTTGACAACCACAACACTAACCCTAACTTTTAGCTCTCTAGCAGTTAAAAACGAAACTGCATGCATTTTGCAGAAGAACATTGTTTTGGCTGTGCTTCGGCTCTGCGCGACTGCGGAAATGAATAGTTATCCTACTGCTCATAAAACATTCACTACTAGGCTTAAGAGATATAACCAGTCTAGATGCATCTCAAACTGACTAAAGCCCGGGATACACTCACGATTTTTGGCTGTCCCAGACGAAAGATTGCCATCGTGAAACAATCGTGGCGATTTCTGTGATCGTGGCTCTTAATCGGTGGTCCTATGTTGTACAGTGAGAGAGGTTCAAAGTTGGCCGTTTTCCTGTCTTGCGACCAAAGATAGCCTACAATCATTTTCTGACAGTGTCAGAAATTCAGCATGATCTACGCACAGTGTGTTTGCTGCTACGACCTACGTCTACTGACCAGCCAACAAAAATGCGACATGAAATCAATGCGACATGGCGCTAAAACTTAAAACAGCTTACCTCAAGCTCTTTTCCCTTCTTCTTTCGCTGCTTCCTTTTTTTTCAGCACACATAAAAACTACTACTGCCAAGGTGTGATTCAACATAGTGTTTTGTTTACCAGTAGCGCATGCTGATGACGTTTTATTCTTCTATATAAACTTGCATCGTAGCCTACAAGTCAACAGGTGTCATCATCGTACAGTCTACATGCATGTCGTACCCAAGTTTAATAGATCCATGTCGCACAGTGTGATTTGTAATGATCTTGTAGGATTGCTAAAATCGTGCAGTTTATCCCGGGCTTAAGACGTTACTGTAGCTTTACCCGTTAATAGTCATGGTCTCCATGTTGCTTTTACAACATTTCAAATCCCTCAGTTCTCCGAAAAGCCAAGCCAATGTTGATTCTTGTTTTATTACAAGCTCGATTTCTCATGACACCAGAGCAACTTTTCTCTATCAGTTTCCCATGAAAACCATCTCGACATGTCTAAAATATAGGCTAAACACTTGTAATAGGCTAGTGAATCAGGGTAAGACACAAAAACACGTTTTGGAATAAGGAATGATGATAATTTTGAACAAAATGTTACATAGTGTACCTTTAATAAACAGCATAGACCTATATGTTGCTTTAAAATAAGCCAAGCAAACTTTTTATGAAATATTTTAAATTGCAAAGTGTGCTTGTGCTATCCTTCTCTAAAATAAAAGCCACTTTAATAAATAAATTAATAAATACGTGTCCAAAATACTTTTTGTGGGCACTGCAGCCTATTCAACCTCTATTGTGCACACGCGCGCGCATCAACTGACAATGAGACAAAAAATGCTGAAAATCACGGCGTGGGACTGTAATGAGACACAAGCTCAACTTACTCACCTGTGTCTTGATTATATCCGCTCGATGTTGTGCTCTCGAGCACGGACAGAAGCCCAGCTGTTATCACAAAGTACAGAGAAAAACTTGCTGGTCCCAAAACTTTAATGCCGCAGTCCAGCTGAACCATCATGTCAAACTGCACAGAGGAGAAGACAGATCACTCCTGGTGCATCTACAGTCCATTTAAATGGAGATGGTTTGAATAGCAACTTTTCTCTCAGCCTAATGCATCGGTAGTTTGGACCCATCACACAAAAGATCGCTACTGCATTTATTATGCCAGAGATCTGCAATGGTCATCATCAGTCCGAAGCAAATAATGCAGCATGATAAAGTCTGTGAATCCGGTGCATGGGCGATTTTGGACTCCGTTAATTCAGCTGGGACGACTGCAGTTACTGATGCCGCTCACAGACGAGCAGCGAACTGTGCTTCAGTTAAACTTTGTAAAAGTTCCGCCCTCTAGTAGGAGGGCTTCTTTGTGTTCAGTGTGTCAAACTGAACCCATTCTAGTCCTTTGTTCGGCGCATCCCGTGATTATACTGAAAGGACTCTCATCTCAGCATCTAAACAGTACTTAACCATGTGTCACTGCATACATTAGGAGTAAAGGAACATTCACACATATCGCGTTCGTCTATGTGCAGTTTTATTGGTTTATGAACACATAAGTCGGAGTGTTGCGTCGCTGTTTGTGACGATCGTTTTTATCATTTGTCATTGCAGTTATAAAATTCGACCTGCATTCTGTTCAATTCCTTTTACTTCTTAGCTGAGTTGAGAGACCATTATTAATAATGCCAATAACATCTAACGGAAATCTGGATGCTCGTTGCTTTTATTTTTAAATAATTTTGTTAGTATTGTTTAAATACATGCTCTATATTTGGAAACACATGTAATTTTGCCATAACAAAAATGCCAAGATTTTTCCCACAACTTTTTACAGAAACTATAATGTAAAATTGCTAAACAAAGTGTTTAAAATGCAACAAATTCAAAAATATACATTTAAATTGAAAGGCAGAGATCTGTAATATATCAAATAATACAAAAAGTAAGTCTTGAATTAGATTTTCCATAAAAAATATGCCTATCAAAGTTGTGTTCTCACTTGGTGTCAACTCCGTCAGGATTTATTATAATTCTGAATAAATCAGGCAATGTCATGGTCATCTTCAACTCTGAGGAGCACTTACTATTTCCTGCTCATTGTTGATCTCACAGTAGGACACATAGTCCTGGAAGTTTTTTTATGTTTTATATAAACAAGTCTCTGCAGTCAGAGCTTTAACAAGTCAACTCCGTCATCCCGGTGTAATAGTTTCTATAAATAGTTGTGGGAAAAATCTTGCCATTTTTGTTATGTTTATTAAGGCAGCTACAACTGAGAAAAAAACAAAATTGCTTCACTGTACAACACGTGGTTAAGGTGGAAAAATATTCAGTTTTGTCAACTCCATCAGAAGTCAATTCCGTCAGGTTTTATGTCTGATGGTTGACGAGTGCTCTCAAAAACTCTACATAATGTGATTTAATGTTTTTTGCTTATGGGGATTTCTTCTAATGTTGTTTCATGATTCTATTTACATATACTGTATATTTGGCCCCAGCTGGATCTTTGTCAACATGTCAGTTTTTGTCAACATTGTCAGTATTTCTCAACTCCGTCAGTATTTGTCAATACCGTCAGTATTTGTCAAAATGTCAGTATTTGTCAACTCCATCAGTATCTGTCAACATGTCAGTATTTGTCAACTCCGTCAGTATTTGTCAACAAGTCAGTATTTGTCAACTCCATCAGTATCTGTCAACATGTCAGTATTTGTCAACTCCGTCAGTATTTGTCAACATGTCAGTATTTGTCAACACCGTCAGTATTTGTCAACATGTCAGTATTTGTCAACTCCGTCAGTATCTGTCAACATGTAAGTATTTGTCAACTCCGTCAGTATTTGTCAACATGTCAGTATTTGTCAACACCGTCAGTACTTGTCAACATGTCAGTATTTGTCAACATGTCAGTATTTGTCAACACCGTCAGTATTTGTCAACATGTCAGTATTTGTCAACACCGTCAGTATTTGTCAACATGTCAGTATTTGTCAACACCGTCAGTATTTGTCAACATGTCAGTATTTGTCAACACTGTCAGTATTTGTCAACATGTCAGTATTTGTCAACTCCGTCAGTATTTGTCAACACCGTCAGTATTTGTCAACATGTCAGTATTTGTCAACACTGTCAGTATTTGTCAACATGTCAGTATTTGTCAACTCCGTCAGTATTTGTCAACACCGTCAGTATTTGTCAACATGTCAGTATTTGTCAACTCCGTCAGTATTTGTCAACATGTCAGTATTTGTCAACATGTAAGTATTTGTCAACTCTGTAAGTATTTGTCAACTCTGTCAGTATTTGTCAACATGTCAGTATTTGTCAACTCCGTCAGTATTTGTCAACATGTAAGTATTTGTCAACTCCGTCAGTATTTGTCAACATGTCAGTATTTGTCAACACTGTCAGTATTTGTCAACATGTCAGTATTTGTCAACACTGTCAGTATTTGTCAACATGTCAGTATTTGTCAACACCGTCAGTATTTGTCAACATGTCAGTATTTGTCAACTCCGTCAGTATTTGTCAACATGTCAGTATTTGTCAACACCGTCAGTATTTGTCAACATGTCAGTATTTGTCAACACCGTCAGTATTTGTCAACATGTCAGTATTTGTCAGCTCTGTCAGTATTTGTCAACATGTCAGTATTTGTCAACTCCGTCAGTGTTTGTCAACATGTAAGTATTTGTCAACTCCGTCAGTATTTGTCAACATGTCAGTATTTGTCAACACCATCAGTATTTGTCAACTCCGTCAGTATTTGTCAACATGTCAGTATTTGTCAACACTGTCAGTATTTGTCAACATGTCAGTATTTGTCAACACCGTCAGTATTTGTCAACATGTCAGTATTTGTCAACTCCGTCAGTATTTGTCAACATGTCAGTATTTGTCAACACCGTCAGTATTTGTCAACATGTCAGTATTTGTCAACTCTGTCAGTATTTGTCAACATGTCAGTGTTTGTCAGCTCTGTCAGTATTTGTCAACATGTCAGTATTTGTCAACTCTGTCAGTATTTGTCAACATGTAAGTATTTGTCAACTCCGTCAGTATTTGTCAACATGTCAGTATTTGTCAACTCCGTCAGTGTTTGTCAGCACGTCAGTATTTGTCAACATGTCAGTATTTGTCAACTCTGTCAGTATTTGTCAACATGTAAGTATTTGTCAACTCTGTCAGTATTTGTCAACATGTCAGTATTTGTCAACTCCATCAGTGTTTGTCAGCACGTCAGTATTTGTCAACATGTCAGTATTTGTCAACTCTGTCAGTATTTGTCAACATGTAAGTATTTGTCAACTCTGTCAGTATTTGTCAACATGTCAGTATTTGTCAACACTGTCAGTATTTGTCAACATGTCAGTATTTGTCAACTCTGTCAGTATTTGTCAACATGTAAATATTTAAACATTAACTGAACTACATGATATCATGTCTGATTTACCTAAAAACATTGGTTATACAGTATATGTTTAATATTTAAAAGGAGGTTAGAGAATTAAGGAATTTTGGATTTTAGGAACTGGATTGTTCATAATAATCCTAATCCAAGAAAAAAATGTAGAGAGAATTTATTTTTTCACTTAGCTCCTTTACTGAACACCATTATTGCATAATTGAAAACTTTGCACTGTTGTTGGATGGATCAAATTAAAATATCATGCTTTTTAATGCATCTGATGGAACTGACACAAATTAAGTTCCGAAGTGAATAAATGTACATTTTTAGAAAAAAAAAAAGAAAAAGAAAAAAAAAACATTTTCAGAAAAAACTGTTCCATTACATGGTTCATTAGCTGAGACCCTTGTCTACAAATATATCAGTTTAAAAATAATGTATTATTAAATAATAAAAACTAACTTCTAAAACATGTTTTGTCCCTTATCTCAAGAATCAGTGAGAATTTACATTTTTGGGTGAATTATCCCTTTAACACCTACTAATTTACTGTCCATTGTTGTGTTATACTAATAAATGTGTCTTTATGTATTGTGCAAGTCAGTCGATTCCTCCACCATTACATTTAACATTGTAGCTCATGAACTGAAAGGCTGAAAACCAACTTAGAAAGTAACAAACTGAGCTGCTGATGTATCCGAGTGTCCATCAAGTGCCCCCTCTAGTGGACACAATAGCAACCAAACATATTTCATGTCAATTTATGAAGTCGTTCCCAGCATTGTAGATTGCAAGGTGATATATGATAAGTATTTACTGACTCTAGGAGTAGTATGATCTATTAGCATTATCATAACAAAATACATGAACATAATAGAGAACTAGAATTAAATGTTTTGACGTTGCATTATGATGCATACCACATAAATGCTGGGTTAAAAACAACCCAAGTTGGGTTAAATATGGACAAACCCAGTGATTGGGTTGTTTTGACCCAGCGGTTGGGTTAAATGTTTGACCAACCTGCTGGGTAGTTTTATTTACCCCAACTATTGTTTAAAAATGACTATTTGGCCACGACACAGTTCCTCAACAACCGTCCATACCGGCGTGATGAATACGATCCTCAATTGGATGGAACTGAAATAAATACTTTTAATGTTGCGATCCTATTGGACTTATGATAGCAACCTGAATTGTAACAAAGCACTGTTGGCCAGAGGAGAACTGGCACCCCGACTAAGCCTGGTTTCTCCCAAGGTTTTTTTCTCCATTTTAACACCAATTTGCCACTTGTCTGCCACCTGATGTCACCTGATGGAGTTTGGGTTCCTTGCCGCTGTCGCCTCTGGCTTGCTTAGTTGGGGACACTTGACTTGACATTTGATATTCAACAGTGCTTTGATCTGCCTGCATTGACACTATTCTTTAAGAGCTGCTGTGCAGCCAAACAATGTACCAGTTATCAATGTAAAGCTGCTTTGACACAATCTACATTGTAAAAAGCGCTATATGAATAAAGGTGACTTGACTTGACTTGACTTGACTTGACTTAAAATGAACCCAAAATAGGTTGGAAATTAGTTAAATGTTGAAGTGAAGTTAAACTACCCAGCAGGTTGGGTCAAACATTTAACCCAACCGCTGGATCAAAACAACCCAATAAAAAAAGGTTGGGTTAAAAATGGACAAACCCAGCGATTGGGTTAAATGTTTGCCCAACATGCTGGACAGTTCTATTGTTTAATGACTATATGTCTGGCTTAAAATGAACCCAAAATAGGTTGGAAATTAAAAAATCAGACACATAATCATAGAGGCAACAATAATAATCAAAAGGTGAACATTTATTAATAAGCAATTTAATAAATGTTTATTGTTTAATTATTATTCATTAAACTTATTAATAAATGTTCATTTATTAAACAGATTAATAAACGCCAGTGGGTTCATTTTAAGCAAGCAACGCAATAATTTTTAAACAATACTTGAGTTAAATAAAACTACCCAGCAGGTTGGGCAAACATTTAACCCAACCGCTGGGTTTGTCCATTTTCAACCCAACTTGGGTTGTTTTTAACTCAGCATTTTTTATAGTGTGGGTACTTCATTTCAGTGCCATCTTGTGTTATTTAGTCATCCTCACCCTCAAATATTTTTCAAATGCGTTATCATGACATGACGTCAAGTGTACGGCCGTAAGTCAGTCAGCGGTGCTGTCCAGTGCGCGCGCTCCACAGGCGGGCGCTTCCCGCGCGCGTCTGCATAAAACTCTTGGCGTCAGGTACACTGCGGCTCTTACACGTATGGGAATCCGTTGCAGATATATATTCGTATTTGTTTTGCGTGAAACAATGTCAGACTGACTGATATGCGATCTGCAGACAGCCCTGTCCACCAAGCACCTGTTGGAGAGTCTCTTTCGGAAACAATGGGGGACATTCTCATTCTCAACCACAGCGGATGGGGAACTTTCAACAGAAATTTAACAGATCAACACAAGTTCAGCAGCCTGGAAGACATCGATGTGACGGCCGACGGCAGCCTCGTCCTGCGGATCATCATCTCGGTGGTTTACTCCGCGGTGTGCGCCGTGGGTCTGGTGGGAAATCTTCTGGTGTTTTTCCTGATGAAGATCAGACAAGGACGAAAGAAATCCATCATTAATTTCTTTGTCATCAATTTAGCTGTCACCGACTTTCAGTTCGTTCTGACGTTGCCTTTCTGGGCGGTAGACACGGCGTTGGACTTCAGCTGGCCGTTTGGTAACGCGATGTGCAAGATCATTCTATCGGTCACTGTGATGAACATGTACGCCAGCGTCTTCTTTCTCACCGCGATGAGCATCACGCGCTACTGGTCTGTCGCATCTGCCCTAAAGATCCCTTCCCGAACGAAGTCCGTGTCTGTGAAGTGGATCTGCGCTGTGTTGTGGATCCTGGCGACTGTGGCAACAGCTCCAACTTCCATTTTCTCCACAGTCACAGTTGTGGCAGGTGAAAAACTCTGTCTCCTCAAGTTCCCAGATGGCCACGATTGGCTAGCTTTGTATCACCTTCAGAAAATTGTCATCGCGTTCATCCTGCCCATGTTCATTCTCTCAGTGTGTTATCTTCTACTTCTGAGGTTCATCCGAAAGAGGGGCGTTAATGACCGCCAAAGAAGACGATCTAAAGTGGCAAAGTCTGTAACGGTGGTGGTGCTCTCTTTCTTCATTTGCTGGATGCCGAACCATGCGATCACGCTGTGGGGAGTGCTGGTGAAACTCAACGCGGTGCACTGGGACAAATCATACTATACCGTGCATACTTACGTTTTCCCCGTGACTGTGTGTCTCGCTCACACAAATAGTTGTTTAAACCCAGTCTTGTATTGTTTAATGCGACGGGAGTTCAGGAAAATGTTACATAGTATCTTTTGGCGCGTCTCCACGCCTGTTCTTTCGAACGCTGGGAAATTACACGGATACAGCGGAGGCAGCAATCAGACCCATGATGAGACACATATTGGAATTCATTTAAACGTGATTGACGCACAATCCAGAAAACATACTGACAACATTCACAGGTGCTGATAACTGATAAAACAGTGGACTGATGTCTTTCTGATGAACCAAAGGGTGCTCATGTGAAGGTTATGAGCAATTTTAAAGGTATTTTATTTATTTGCCCACATACATGCTGAATGTCTGAGTTAAACCTAATGACTTAAAAAGAGCAAAATATGTATAAAAAAAAAAAGAAAAGAAAAAAGAAAAAAAGTTGTTCCCGCTATATTTAATTTATTTTCATGTTTTGATCTTTGTCTCTTTTCGTGTGATAGTGAATACACTGAAATGTAAAGATATTTATGTAGATTTACTGTAGATGAGTTTTGATATGAATATGAACTGTGTAATATATTTATTTCAATATAATATTCTTAAATGTACATAAAAATTACAATGCTATCATCATTTACTCACCCTCATATCATTCCGTTTCTTTCTTCTGCGGAACACAAAAGATTATATTTCGCAATATTTGTCACTAACATCCGTCTTCATCAGGAGACAGAGTGGGGTAAGATGTGCCAGTGGGTAAGATGCGCCGCCACATAATCTACCAAACTGTGCACATTATTTATGCTAAAATCTGTTTTGTGCATGTCAGATGTTTACAACCATGTAAATCTCTAGACTAAAGATAAATTACTAAATTAAGATTTTCTTATAAAATGACAGCTGTGGAATAAAGAGATGCCTCGGGGTAAGCTGTGTCAGTGGCTCAACTAACAATGACAGAAAACTATGCATCCGAGCGCAGGAATACTATTACATTAAAGTCTCATTGATAAACCTGAAACAGGGGCAGTGTATCAAAGAAAAGCCAAAAATCCTTTCAAAGAAATTGTTGCGCTCCAACTAGGTAAAAATCACACTGCTTCTTCAGGTGCGTAGAGCCAAAAAAGTCAATGCCAACAAAGAGATTGATAACCACACACTGAATGAATTATATCGAGACTAAAATGGTCTAAATATTTTCATTAAATTAACTGAATAGTGTGAAGAAGCATTTGTTTTGAATATAAATCATTTAAGACCTATTAAAACTCACACATCAGGTGGGTACTGTACCACCAATATTAAGTTTCTGGATAGTTGCATATCAATTATTGATGAACAAACTGTCTCTTCTTTTTTGTAGAAAAGATGCCAAAAAGAATAGCCTCTTTCATGCTAAGATTGCTCACCCAACCTCCTAAAAATGTGTTTTTAAGACTTGGATCTGTTCTAAGAGAGAGGATTTTGGGGGTAGTATGGAATTATTTTTGTGCCAATAAAATTGAACGTAATGTTTCAAGAAAGTAATGAAAATATAAATTAAAACGGAATAAAATGTCTTTAAAACTGAAAAAAGCAGGCAAAATGTTTGACTTGGTTTTTTAATACACTGCATGTTTTGCTAACTTTCTTTCACACAACCTAATCAGACCCAACAACAGAGAAGAATCAACAGAAATAAACAAATATTCTTCGAAAACTTTGGACATTATGCAATATTTTCAGTAGTCTATATTATACACTTTAATATACAATTAAACCTCAAGAGTTTCATTTTCTCTAGCGTTTGATCTCTCGTGCTCCTAAAAGCTTATGCCGACAAAGTAATAGCAGCAGATAAATACAGATAAAATTCAAAAACAAAACTCCTATCTTTATATCACTAAATGGGAAGCCGCTTACAGACGCTCACATGCGCACATGTAAACAAGCTGTCAATCAAAAACTCAGCAGCCAATGAGAACACACCACTGCTAGCCCCGCCCCCGCGAGAGATTTGTGCCAGAATAGCGAACGAAAACTCAGGGATCGTAAACGAAAACTTCAGAAGCATAAATGAAAACTGTGGAAACGCATTTGTAAGAACAGATCAGTGAAAGAAAGAGGAGAAGACAGTTAGCAAAACATGCAGTGCATTAAAAACAAAGTCAAATATTTTGCCTGTGAATTTTTTTTTTTTTTTTAAGTTTAAAAGGCATTTTATTTAGTTTCAATTTATATTTTAATTCTTTTTTTTTTTTTTTTGAAAAGTTACATTAATTTTTATTGGCACAAAGGTAATTCCATATAGAGTAAAGCTCAGATCTTATATGCATATTTCAAGTTAACTGGATATCCCAATAAGTGGCTTGACACTGCACTTGCAAAAGCTCGTATTGTACTTTAGATCAGTGGTTCTCAATTTTGGCCATGGGACCCACATTTTCCCGTGGACATTAAGCAGCGACCCATTTTAAAAAAAAAAAAAAAAAGGAATTTGACAAAAAAAATGTGCGCAGAATTTAAGAGTGCACACTACGAGCAAAGTATAACCAAAGTCCCTTTAAGACAAGTCATTTCACTCGGCGGCCATCTTTGAAACATCTCTTGGGCATTCAAGTGCAGCTCCTATCTGTTTCAATGGGGAAACATAAAATTCTCCAAAGCTGTTTGCCAAAATTTCAATTAAAATTCATATTTGAAATCACCAATGAAATCTGACAACAACTGTCTCATAAATTTTGTTACTAAACGCTCGAATTATGACACACAAAAAAACGGCATTTTTCAGGCTGGCTCAAGCTAATGCGCATGCGCAGTCCTAAATGCGCGTCTCTTGTGTCTCATTTCGGAGGCGCGCGTCTGACTGTTTCTATAGGAACCGGAGCTTCTAACGGCCGCTGCAGTGACGCGATGACTTTACCAATCGGCGACTGGCTCTTATTTAGAAGGCGGGACTTATTCCGCCATATTGCGCGTTGCACTTTCTCCCATTCATAATGATACGAGTGACGCATCTTGTGTTATTCTATAGTCTTTGGTATAACGGCTGACAGGACAGGGAAGTTCGTTTTTCTGAGGTGAAAGACTTTTTATTTCGTAGCATTGTACTAAAATAATGTTCGAATAATGACAACATCTCATCTAACCAGATATTGAATCAGGACAACACGTTTATCTCAGGCACTTTACTTACCTGTAAGCGTGTGACAGAAGAGTCAACAGCGTTCATGCACGTCTTTCAAAATAAAAGTCTCGCATCAGAATTTTTTTTTTTTTTTTTTGACTGCACACTGCGACCCACCAGTTCAGGAAAAACTGCTTTAGATGAACAAGAGGCGAACAACCTGATCATAATATATATATATATATATATATATATATATATATATATATAAAAACAAGAGCTTGTCATGTGTTTTTAAATCTACAGATTCCAGTGCGCAATGACATTAAGATTATTATTACAGTCATTGGCACATTATTCAAAGTGATTCTCAGGTATTGATGTATGTAAACCAAATGATACATATCAACCAAATGATAATTTAATGATTTAATGATAATGTTTTCTCTAAAGGAGCTATAAACTTGTTCGTGCAGATACTTACATCTCTTCTCCGACTACCCTTGTTGATGCCCAGGCTCACTTTCATGTTACAGGTGCACTTTTTGTGCTAAATATGTTAAATGCAAGTCATTTACACATCCTCGTACATCTAAAGCATTTAAGGTCAGACAATTGATCACTTGCACGAGCACATATGTGATTTATATTATTGTCAGTTGCTAAATGATGGCAAATGGTTGCTATATGTTGTTCAGTGAGTGAGCAAAAGGCACAAGATCACTTCCCTGAATGTAAATGTCAATTTAAGCATTTAACAAACACTTTGGTAAATAGGCAAGTGGTTTCTCTTACTGTTTTTGACAGCTTTTAAAAAGCCAACCAACACATAACTAGTGAGCACACTGAGAAGACATCGCCCATCACACCAGAATATTTTCAGAGAAGCGTTGGCACAATATGTTCAGGACTCATGCCAACGGGGCCCTCAAGTGGTAGGTGCATGTGTTAGTTTGGGTCACACTTTTTTTTGAGAATGACAACTGCTTGATGCCCTTAGATGCCCATGAGGCAGCTGTTGTACTCTTGTCCCATATACACATTCACTGTACGTTATGGAGACCTTAAATGGACATGGTGATGGAAAAAAATATGAGTCGGGAGGAAAAAAATATATTTCAATGTTTTCAACTTTTCTCAGGGGATAATTTGCAAGAGAATGCAAAAGCATTGACAAATTATTTTCTCTTCCCATCTCATATTTTTTTCCTTCTCCCTTTAGGGACTCTGTAGTACGTACATAACTGCATTTTTTGGGTTGGCACAGTAAGTCAGACAAGTATTTGGGGCAAGGTTATGTAAACATTTATGCACAAATAGAAGAATTTTAAAATTGATCCTAAATTGAACTGGAAGCCAATGGAGAGCTCGTAAATTGGGAGTGGCATGATACGACAATTCTTGAAAGATTTGGCTGCAGCATTTTGCACCAGTTACGTAATCAGATTACTTTTTTCAAGTAACTAGTAAAGAAACACATTACTTTTAAATTTACAACAAAATATCTGAGTTACTTTTTCGAATACGTAACGCAAGTTATTTTGTTTTCCCATCATATTGACTGACAGCTCCTCTGTTCCCATGTTGAGAGAAATCTGGAGTGAGTGCAGAGGCGTTGTGTGCGCTGTATATGATGGTTATTGCAGTCCTAGACTAAATGTGAGCATTTACTCATCTCACTTGCACAAAAACACATTCCTCAAATGAATAAAAACAGTGAAAAGCAAACTCAGAATATTACGCAAACCTGCAATAATTAAATATGTTAAATGACACAAATGTACTTTATGTATTTAATCTCACTTTATGTCTTTGCTGCTTTCCTTCGATGATCAAGCAAAAACGACTTTAGATAAACATCACATTTGTGTTTCATTCTTTTGTTTTTGCTAATGCACTTCAGACCTCAGTGTTCCAGGCAATCATGTCACATTCGCATGTTGACCACATGATGTCACCACTACACAACGAGAGCATATCGTTTTTGTGTCAATTATGCCAAAAATAGAATAAAAAATAACAAAATCGCTTTGATAACAGCTGACAAAATAGAAGTTATCTTTAAATAAAGTCTAATATTAAAATTTGTTAATGCTAATTAAAAGCAGGACTTGCAGACATCTGGATGTGACCTCAAATGACGCGTCTGACTAAGGTCGGGGTTGATCGACTTACCCTGAGTTTAGAGGTCGATTGTCTGACTTTGAGTGGTGTTTCAGACGTTATTTCCAAGAAGTAGGTAGGAAAAATCCAAATTCCGATCTGTCTGGAACTCAGAGTGTTTAACTTTCTTCTCCTGCGTCATATTCTCCTGCGATCCAGAATGGCAGCACAGCTGAAAGGTTGGCTTGAGGTTGGCTTCAGCCTGAGGCTTATTCATTTCACTTTTGGTGCGAAAGGGTATTTACATTTGCCAAAAATAGAACTTTTGTATTTTTGTTATTAAAAAACAAACAAGCAAGCCCAACCCAGGTGAGAAAAAGTAACACATTACTTTCTATAAAAATTAACTAAGTACCTCAATTAGTTACTTTTTTAAAGGAGTAACGCATTACTTTTAAAAGTAAATTTTCCCAACACTGGTGATGAAGAGACTTATGTTTATATTTACCACATTTAAAGGGACAAAATCTCCAGAAAAAGACACCATGGCTGCGTTCCACTCCACTTTTAGACACACACTCACGAACTTCCCTAAGCACTTCCCCTCGGGGGAATCCCTGCCGCCATTTTGAAGTGCGTTCCAATTCGTGAAGTGGATGAGGGAAATTTATAGACAGACCCTCGCTCCCTCTGTCAAAATCTACTTCATATGTACACTTCAGGCAGCTCCATATATAGAATGCTGCATTAAACAGTTTCGTAAGGGAAAAAAAAAATTGAAATAATAAATCAACTCCATAGCAGCTTACAACTGATCAAGGATTTAGGACGTTCCAATTCAGACCATTGCAAGAGTTCCGCCAGTAGTGGGCGCTCATGCAATGTAAGCATTGATGTACATCCGAGTCAACGAGACTGAGGGAAGTTAGCGAGGGAAGGGCATAAAAAAACGAACTGGAACGCAGCTTATAATGATGCAACAAATCCTCTGTGTAAGAATACAAAAATCAATCCTCCAAAATCAATCTACACTCTAAAAATGCTGGGTTAAAAACAACCCAAGTTGGGTTGAAAATGGACAAACCCAGTGATTGGGTTGTTTTAACCCAGCGGTTGGGTTAAATCTTGACCAACCTGCTGGGTAGTTTTACTTAACCGTACTATTCTTTAAAAAGTACTATATGGCTGGCTTAAAATGAACCCAAAATATGTTGGAAATTAAAAGTAATAACTAGAAGCAACAATAATAATCAAAAGGTGAACATTTATTAATAAGCAATTTAATAAATGTTTATTGTTTAATTATTATTCATTAAACTTAATTATTAAACATGAATAAATGTCAATTTCCAACATACTTTGGATTCATTTTAAGAAATACAGTCATTTTTTTTAAACAATAGTTGAGTTAAATAAATCTACCCAGCAAGTTGGTCAACATTTAACCCAACCATTGGGTTAAAACAACCCAATCGCTGGGTTTGTCCATTTTCAACCCAACTTGGGTTATTTTTAACCCAGTATTTTTTAGAGTGTATAAATATAGCTATGTTAAATACGTTAAACTGACTTGTTTTTGTTTTTATTAATATTCTTTTGTCAGGCATCACATCAAGTTTGGATACTTTCTCGAATGGTTCAAATTTGCTTTATTTTGCATTCCCCCCCCACATAATAATCAAATAATTTACATAATTATACAAAACACTGTATTCCACAATGTATTATTCACAGACACAGCTGACGTTAAATTGAGCAGCAAGTCAACAATAAATTAAGTGTTGTTTTCTTGAATTATAGACATATTAACACGTGTTTGCATTTTAGTTTAGCACGCATAATCACACAATGTAAAAATGCACATCATAACGGACTCATCGTTCACAAATATCGGTCACTAAATGTGTCAGTATTTTGCTATTAATCAAGTCTAAACCGGGTTTTATTATTTTTACGAAGACATTATCGCAGCCAAACTGAAAGAAAAAATGAATCCAGTCTCTGATGAGCTCCTCACGGATCTCTTCTGTCTGTATTCAGTCCTTCTCTGCTGTCAGAAATTTCCCTGCTACTCAAGTCCTGTATATTCAACATTGTCAAGTCTCCCAGCTCCATGTCACTGTCTTCCGGTGGAGGGGAAGCGAACTCCCCTTCGACTCCCTCCATGTCCTCTTCAGGCTTCAGCCCTATAGTGTCAGGGATGATCTCCACCTCGATATCTGACGAATCCTCGCTCTCCTTAAACCAGACGCTCTTGTGTCCGTCATCCTTCCTCCTCTCTTTAGCCAGAATGGACTTTACTCTGTGCTTACTGGCCTTCCCTTTGGTTTGGACGGCGGGACTGTGGTGTGAATGGTTGGGATGTGTCTGGAGCCCACAGGAGCTGCAGTGCCTCGGCCTCTCGCGAGGAATCACTCGCACCCTCGCTGCTTGAGCCACGTCCAGTCTCCTGTCTCTCACTTCGGCTCGCCTGGACCTGGATCTCCCTGTGTCCCCTTCATTCAAGAAACCATCATTGGTGAACTGCATGCTATCTCTCGGTCTTGGCCTGTTAGGGGGCTGAGTAAACTTCAAGCATGACCCTAAACACTGAATGAGGGCAGAGGGTTAATCTCACAATTTCATGAGCTGTATATAACCTACATGATTACGGAGTTGTCTTAAGCCTCAGTTCTTTTACAAAGTGGACACTCAGAGCTGGACTCACTGAGCTTGGATGAGAAGATGCTGACCTCTGACAACTTGAACGCGTCTTGATTCCCCTTCTTGACGCGGGATATCAGATAGCCGATCACAATGAGGCAGAGCACCAGTAAAGCAGCCATTATAAAGCCCAGCAGAGCCATGTCTCCTGCCCGGTAGCCCTCGTCGTTCGACTGGACCCCAACAGCTGGTGTGCAAAGAGAAACGTTAGACAGCCAACATGCCTGTAAAATTTCACACAAAGCATGTTAAAGTGTAGGAAAACTTACATGGTAATACGATCACAGAGAGAGCAGCTGTCCCTGACTCACCGGTGGACACATCCACCGCCCGAAGCTGGTGATAAAAGAGCGGATTCTCACATTCAGACTTCAGATTTTAGGCTTAACACTGACAGCCACGACAAAGTGACCGGAAGTCTTTTGGACCTACTTTATATAATGTGTCTTTAACAACAATGTACAAACTGTGTACATACCCATGCAATTCAACATAGACTATATATTTATTTATTTTATGAAAGTACATACACTGTAAAAAAAGATTGACCTCGATAGTAGCAAGTGTTTTGCAATACAACATTGGCATTTTCTTTTCTTTTCTTTTCTTTTCTTTTCTTTTCTTTTCTTTTCTTTTCTTTTTTCTTTTCTTTTCTTTTCTTTTCTTTTCTTATTTTTACGTAGGTACATTCACTGTAAAAAAGATTCAATAGCAGCAAGTGTTTTGCCGTAAAACAGACATTTTATGTTATTTTATTTTATCTTATCTTATTTTATTTTATTTTATTTTAACATACACTGTACAACATATGCATTTTATTTTATTTTATTTTTTTATTTTTTTTTATTTTAACATACACTGTACAACATGTGCATTTTATTTTATTTTACTTTTTTTATTTTATTTTAACATACACTGTACAACATATGCATTTTATTTTATTTGAACAAACACTGTAAAAAGATAGTGTTTTGCAATACAACATTTTATTTTATTTTATTTTATTTTATTTTATTTTAACATACACTGTAAAAAGAATAGTTTTACAATACAACATAGGCATTTTATTGTATTTTACTTTATTTTACTTAATTTTTATTTTAACATACACTGTAAAAAAGATAGTGTTTTGCAATACAACATTTTATTTTATTTTTTATTTTTATTTTTATTATTTTTTTTATGTGAGTACATACACTGTAAAAAGATTGACCACAATAGCAGGAAGTGTTTTACAATACAACATAGATTATTTTATTTTTTATTTTAATTTTACACAAGTACATACACAGTAAAAAAGATTATTTTGCAATAAAAAAGGCATTTTATTATTTCATTTATTTATTTATTTCATGTAAGTACATTCACTGTAAAAAATATTTTTAGAAGTTGTAAATAAACAAAAATGATTAAAGTTTGTTTTACAAGAAAATACTATTTGTCTTTCTACTTCAAAATTTCACGTTTAATTCAATATTTTACTTGCTCTTTCTTTTTTTTTCTTCTTTTTTTTAATTTACTAGCAGTTTCTGAGTGTTTCAAAGTAAATCTTTTAAGTTAAAGACATATAAAGTGGGACCAGTCTTTCAATAACCAGACGTGACGTGATAAAAGCTTCGGTAAATGCTGTGCTTTCAGTCAGGGTTGAAAAATTACTTGCTGAAACCAGCTGTGTGGTTAGGACAAATGCAGAATCATATATGGGGACCATGTAACTGTAAAAGTAGACCGATTTCAACTGCTATCAACTATGTTGTGGTTAAAATATCCTCAAAACAGATGCAACGAAACATATTTACTTGCCTGCAAAGCGAAGGAATCTGTCCGAACTGCTTTCTTCAGAAGTATAAACCCATCTGTTGTGATATTGACATAGCTGCTGTACTGCACTTCATATCTTATGTCAGGATTGATTCCCTGAAGAAATAAAGGGAGAAACTGGCAAACTCTTATGTTTATGGGTGACCATAATTTTGCCAAAAAGGACGTTGGTCCTGGAAACAAATACAATCCCCAAATCTGCCCATTAACCATCTTTAAAATCAGAGGGAAATGATAAATTAAAACGTACACTTGCGAAATCTTCATCCCTCGCTCTGACTCTGAAGGGTCTGTTGGACGTCCTGTCCCTTAGCACCATGTTTTCAGGCCCTGAATTACTGTAAACGTACCCTTCATATCGTTCTTTCTCAAACCGCGGAGGATTTCTGCTCTTTTTCATTACATCAATGGTGACTGAAGTGGTGGCAAACTGATCTCGGTTTAATACCTGGGAAGCCTAGGAAAGACAGATGAAGGAAATCAAAATTAAGCAGTGATTCAACTGGATCCTCAAAGTCCTTTATAATATGTACAAGAAACTCACCAAAACTAAGAGGGATATTGGACCCGCTATATCTGCTGGTTTCAGCATGGATATGTTTCCAGAGTTCTCATCGATCTGAAATATGTTGTCTTCATTTCCTAGGCAGTTACAGAAATGATAGCTTGTGCAGTTCATGTTTAACACTGAGGGGCATCAGTTACGTTAGAAAAAATGCTTTAATACCTCGGACAATTTTATAGCTTATCTCTTCATTCCTGCTTTTATCTCCATCTCTGGCATACACCGGACCTGGCTGCAACTGCAAGGCTCCGTCCTGGAAACAGAGGACATGTTGTATGTATGATTTTCAAATACAGTGTTAGTCATAATAGTATTAATGATAATGTACCTGCTTCTCTGTTAAGTTCACCCTGCCCTTGTAGCCCAGGCTCAGGCAGATTTTGGCATTACCAATGGTTACTCTTGTACATGGTTGAAACCACGGTGGACGGTTATCGATGTCTTTAATATTGACGGTGATGGTTGCTGTAGCTGTGAAGGAGCGCTCCTCCGGTTGTGACGGCAGTGGAGTATCCTGTTAGAGTCAAGCAGGGGCATAAATGGGGTATGGCAAGGCTGACTGGTCAGGTCAATGCAGAGTAATATATTTTATTGCAGGATTAACGGAGTTATATTACTACATGTAACATATCATTTGTCATTATTTAATAAAAAAAAAAGCAAGTAAATTAAAGCAATCTGGTTGTTATATTCTGCGTCACGTAAGTTTAACGGCGCTACAAATGTGCTTTTGCGGCGTTGAGTATTGTAGCCAATCACTGCCATTTCTGTTGAAAATTATGACCAATCAGAGGCGTTTAAGTTATCGGTAGTGAGAATCCCCTCAGTTTCTCTCAAAACGCTGAATGAGTTTATGTTTAGCGCCAGTTTACCAATTTTATACACACACAAATCCTTTAATTATAACAAACAAAGCAGAGACATGATTTAAATAAAGATTTATTGTGAAGTTTAGTCAGATTCATTGATTAAAATGGGAGTTTTCGCTGTACTGACTGACAGCTTCGGTGATTATAAAGGAAGTGCTCTTTAGTCGCTGTCTGTTTAGTTTCATTCGCAGTTTGAAGAAAAGTTTTCACTTTTCATGTGAATTTGTATATGTATACATTTGTATTTGTATAAAAAATTGTATATATATATATATATATATATATATGAAGCCTCTGCCGCCATCTGCTGGTTATAGTGGTAATTAGGTTTTTTTAATTTTTAAAATAAGTGTTTGTTTTTCACCAAATGTTAGTTTTTCTACATCGTGAAACTTTTAGTTTTACAAATGGGGGCAATCTTTGAAAGATGAACAAAAAATGTTTTTGGTCTTTACATTAAAAATAACATTTAAATTATATAATATTCAATTTTTTTGAGCTTTGAAGTGCTGGAAAATGTTGTGTGAAGTACTTGAAAGTCCTTGAAAAGTCCTTCATTCTTAACAGTGGTCTATAACTGTCCACACGAACACAGGTATTTTCAAAACAGCAGCTTTTTCTATGCAGTTTGGCCGGTCGTCCACACGCAAACGCGGTATCTGAAACTGAACTTTTTTTGAAAACTCCTGCCAGGGTAAAGATTTTTTGAAACTCCCGTTGCAGTGTTGTTGTGTAGATGGTGAAACTGGAGATTTTGGCTTGTGACGTCGGATCCGGAACCGGTAATAACCTTTTTTCCAGGCTTCTGATTGACCAACATGGCTTTACGGTAAGGGTTATATCACCACCTGTTGGTTTGGCATGCTCTTGACTGTGCTTCATAGCGTATGTTTGTGTTTTCATGTGTTTTCATGTTTCCTTTTTTTTTTTAAAGGAGGAAAAACTCAGTTTATAAAAATACCCATGTACGTGTGGACTAGGCCTAATTTGCTGGGTCATGATCAAAACTGTAGGCCTATGTGATTCATCTATGGACACTCCACACACACACACACACACACACACACACACACACACACACACTTGTCGTCGGGTCAAAGGAGTAAGATTTGTTTGTGTTAAACATGGATCAAGAGAGAACTTTTAACATTTTCAAATTCAAATGAAACAATGCCATTTCACTTACCTGCGCATACAAGATCAGTTTCACCTGTTGGATGACATCGTAATCTAAAACCTTGTTCACAAGGATGTTTGGCGTATACATGGTTTCAAGTCTGAAGTATCTGTTCTGTAAAGAAACGTTCATATTATAGGAATAGTTCAAGCAAATGTGAGAAATGTGGCCAAAATCGTACAGTGTGAACCCGGCTTTACTCACAAATAATCACCTAACATGATTAACAGATTCAATTTATGCTTTTATTCCCATATAAACACTGATCAACACACATACAGTACATAGAGCACATCAAATATGGTAAATGGTCACTCTACCATACCTGTGTGTCACGCAGTAACAAACCTCATTGGCTCTCGGTCCTCAAGCAAGCATGTTTGAGCTTCCGTTTACCATATTTGATGTACTCTATGCGTGTACATTGATCATTGTTTATATGTGAATAAAAGCATAAATTGAATCTGTTAATCATATTAGGTGAAACTGCTGAATTCATATAGATTATGTTTGCTCATTATGAACATTTTAAAGCATTTACCCAAGCTGAAACTTTCAATAGAGGGACAAAAATATCTCAGATTTCATTAAAAGTATCTTCATTTGTGTTACGAAGAGGAATGAAAGTCTTAGGCATTTGGAACGACGTGAGTTTGAGTGTAACTAATGACAGAATTTTCATTTTTGGGTGAACTATCCCTTTAAGTTTCACCTTCATCCTCACACAAAGCTATCATGTGACTTCGGAAGACTTGTAAATTGCACACTAGTCACATTTACGATGCTTTTGCGGTTCTGTTTTGTCTTTTTGGAGCTTGACAGGCCTTGGTTCTTACGCTATATGAAAAAGAGCAGCTTGGACATTCTGCTGAACTTCTCCTGTTGTGGTCTACAGAAGAAAAAAGGAACTGTTTACTTACCACAGTTGGCTCCATAGAGTAATACAGAACCTCAGAATCTTCATCGGCTGCTTCAATCAGGCCAATGCTGGTATTAACTGGTGTAAGCTACGCAATATAAACACAAAATAACATTTATGTACTAGAATGACGACATCCTTACATTGACAAATGATCTAGAAACTGTTGGCTGTCTGACTTAACTGTGATTTTTGCCAAGAAGCATGTGTACCTGGATCAACATCTACCTTTTTCTGGTCCTACTACAACATTCAATGATAGATGTGGTCCTATTTCTAAACTCAACCCTAAATTACTCCATTTGGTTTGATCAACAGTTTTGGTTGATTAAAATGTTGTTTAAACCACAAAGCTGAACCCTTGCCCTAAAATTCTGACCTGATAGTACAAATGCTTTTCTGGGGCCAACAATAATTATTTAAAACATGTCTTACTAGGACAAATGTTGAATAACGTGCTCTCACCTCGTTTACGTTAAGTGTATACTCGCTCTGGACAAACAACGGAGGGTTGTCATTGATATTCTCAACACGAACAATCACAATCAGAGTGATCTGAAGATAAAATGCACAAATGAAAGGTCAGCTATAGCTAGATGTAACAGCTGGCTACATCTTTAAAAAAAATAACAGAGAAAAATGACAGGATTGGGACATTAAAAATGCATGGATGTCATTGCATTAGATAACATAATATCAAGTGTCATCTGCCGACAATTGATAAAGGCTAGAGCTTTTCTGAGCCTCACCTGTAATTACTTTTAATCGGCTGGTTCCAGTGGGATTTTTAGTGAATGTATGAAGTCGGTTCTCCTCAAGTTCAAGATTAACTATCAAGATGTTCCACCAATGTTTGACAAGAAAGTGAAGAAATAATTTTTTCTTCATTTTCTACAGTTTTTCCATTATTTTACCATTTAAAACCTAATATATATACAGTATTTATATATATTATATATAATGACACATGGTTTCATATTTAATCTAATTTCGGAGTGTTTATTTGCACTAATTGCCCTGTTGGCAACTATTTACAGTAACTCCACCCACCAATGTCTGACAAAATTAAAAAAGAAAATCTGATAACAGGATCAGTGGTGTGGAGAGTAAGGTGGGTGGTGCTAACTTTTGACGCAATCGACCCGAGTTCGAATCCACCTTTTACCAAACTTTTACATTCATCTGCATAGGATTAATTTACTTGTAATTGGACTTGTGAGTAACTTACACTTCTGTAGCCAGTTTTATTACATCGGACCTGGACAGTTAGCTCTTCAGGACCTGAAAGTGTCTGGAAAACAGTTTAATATCAGCTGAAGTTAGGATCACACTTCTGTCATCTTTCAGTGTGAATTTTCATCAGCTAGTCCTTGATACATTTAACTAAAGTCATATTAGCTTAAGATGGTCAAACTGGTATTTGGAAGATGGCAGCTGGTTTGTTGTTGGTCCAGTTTGGACCAGGTTTAAACAGCTGGCTGGTAATTTGGCTGATTAACCATTATCTAAACCATCTTGGATCGAATAGTGACCATGAATGACCAGCTAGAAACCATGTAAACAGCTGCCATCTTAACGCTACAAAAAAATGTTTTTCTTGCTTAGTATTTTTGTCTTGCTTTTCTAAAAATTCTTATTTTAAGATACATTTACTTGAGAAACAAAACGACTTAAGATATTAAGTCTTGTTTTTTGGAAAGAAAATCATAAAAATGGTGTTTGTGCTTAACTAACAAGAAAAATATCTGCCAGTGGAATCAGAAAAATAAACTTCATTCAAAGGGAAATAAGATTATATTTCTGACCCCACTGGCAGATATTTTTTCTTGTTTTAAGCACACTTAATTTTGATTCTTGAATTTTGATCACTTAATTTTAATTGAAGTCATTTCACTTCTCAAGTAAATGTGTCTTGATTTAAGAATGTTTAGATATTTGTGCTGGAAACCAAGACTAAAATACTGAGGAAGAAAATGAGTGCAGTGAAGCTGGCTTTAGCTGGCTTTTCCAGCTGGCTCATCATAATGTTGTTACTCAAATTGCGCACAAGACAATGAAAAGCCATGAAATAAACATACTTCATAATCCAGGCCTTTCTTTGCTATCAGTTCTGAACCTCTCAGTTCGAATGCGTTTCCAGGATTCTCTGTGAGATTCAGAGTTACATCCTTCATTGTTGTGTTAATATGGACAACGACTGTATCAACGGTGTTGTTCTCTTTAATCGTCACAGGCTCTGAGGGGACTGTACAAACTGCAGAGAGAAAACAAACATTACCGTTTTCTTACCATTTTCTACCAAAAAAATTTACACAGTATGTATATGTCAATAAAGCTTTCTGAATCTGATTCAAATATATTTTAAATAAAATTTCAATTGATTATTTTAAGTTGTCTGGAATTGTTTGAACATATCAATACGTGACCCTTGCTGGCGAAATGAGTCGCAATGAGAAAATGATCAAAAATTAGTTATTGTTATTTTCACATTTTGTTTGATTTGTTGGAATCCGACAAAAAATGACTGAGCTGCACCTGTTTGAAGTCGATAGAGTCAGCGAAGTTTTCTGAAGGCTCCAAAACAAAATCACCAGCAACCAAACCTTAAAATACCTGGTAATTACACCAAATTTGGCACAAACCAAGTCAAAAACCATATCTATAGGAAAAATATATATTCGACTTTTTCCATGATTCCACAATTGTTTGATTAATATTAATGAGACAGACGGCCTATATATTAAGACCTACTGTACTGAATGGATCTATTATAAAGTTACACATCAGATGTTTTTCCCCAACCGTTAACCAAACGGTCACTTAAAACATAAAAGATAATGTTTGTGTGAATACTCACCCAAGATTTTCTTGAAATACTGTAATTCTGTGTGTATGTATATCAGGATTGCGGCGTCTTAGTGCGCACGCTTCAGATCTGTCAGTCAGCACGAGTAAGATCATTTTGTTTACATCAGCATGAGTTTGAAAATCACATTTCATTGGTTCAGACTCATACCATCGAGAATTCACTATGATTATTGCTGTGCTTTACAACAATACCAAACTTGTGCTGAGAGGAAGCGGCAGTAGTCCAGAAGTGAGCAGAGAAAAACTGCATTTTTCATAGACAAAGGAAAGGTACTCCTCTCAGAAAACATACAAATAAAGATACTTTTAGATGCTTAATTGCTATTTGGAGCATTGAGATTGCTAGATGAGGGCTTAATGAACTCATTTTTGTGAAAACCTCAAATTCGAGCAAAATTTACATTTTTTCACTTGTTTTGCCTGTAGCCCGAAATTAACCTGTGCTCATTCCGACTCATATTTTGAACTCCAAATGCTGTTTTAGACATTAAAATAAGCAGTTTGGTCCCACTTTATATTTAGTCTTTGAAGGGGTACTTCACCACTGGCAAAATGGGTTTTCGATTTACCTTTGCTGCCTATACAGTAGAATATTTATTATTTCGGTGCTAGCTGACTACAGAAAACTTCTTCCTATTTGCTTCCTATTTGCCATAGGTAGGAAACACCCATAATGCACTGGGTATGTTGTCATCCAAGGCCACTCCTTCCAGTCTGCCATGGATACGCTCACCAGAGTCAAATACCGCCTTGCTTTAGTAGGAAATACTTTGTAGCAAACTTTTAGTCATAATGGTGTCGACTTGTATTGTTTCCGGGTGCAAGAATTTTAAGAGCGGGAGTGAGTTACTTTTGGTTTCCAGTGAGAATTGTAAATACGGAGAGAACGCCGCAACGGAAAATATGAAAAACCTCAGTGTTTGTAGTCAACATTTCAAACTGGATGACCATGAACACAGTGTTTTAGGACAAACGGACAGGAAAAAAAGAAAGAAACTGCTGTTTTCATGAAATCCCTGGAGCTGTTGAAAATTTTGCATCATCCGGCGGACTTTTGCTGACAAATAAATGTGAATTTCTCAGTCCAGGTAATACGGAGAATGAGTAAACATTGTTCATTTACATGTACTACTGACATTGTAACAATACAAAGTGGATTGAACCTATTCATACCACTAAACCTTACCCATATCCACCTTAATAGCAACACAAGTGTTTTGCAATACAACATCGACACAATGCGTTCATTGTATCTAACAATTATTAATATTAATTTTTTTAGTACATAGTAGGTAAAGACACGTAATATAAAGTGTGACCCATTTTAAGGGGCAGTTTATTTGCAGCTATGACACAAAATTTTGAACATTAGCCATATTTTGAACCTCTACATTCTTCCAATGACAATGAACTGACGTGGCGTCTTTATATTGCCACTGCCTGAGCTGAAATCACTTATATCATACGAAAGAAATACCCACAGAGAGACTGATACATGTCGTACTGACAGTTCAGCAAATACTTCAATATAAAATCTGAAACAAGAGTTACTTACTTTTCTCAGCAAAGCAGATTTTGGGAAGGAATAATGCAAAAACACAGCCAAAGATGGTAGTTGTTGATTTACGCTTAAATTGCATGTCCATTTCCTAGTTTCTGATGCACACAAATAAGTATGGAGGACTATGAGACCGTGGCACCAGCTGGTACTTCTTCACATAAAGCATTGACTGTGCTGCCCGATGAGTGGGAGTCAACTCCAGTCGCAATGTTTGTGACTTCATCTTACGGTCATATATTGCCTAAAGAGCTTGCCAGCAGTCGACTGCTCCCTCCCACCCAAATAGTTGCATCTGTTTTTCAGGGGTCATTTTGTATTAGTCCAAGTATTCCACTGCAGGATGAGAGGCTGTGTGAAATCTGATGATGTGAAACATTTGTGAGTCTAGCCTGATGACCATAAAGTGAAAACTTAACGATGCAAAAAAATGAATGCTATCTGTTAAATTACAGAATAAATGTGGTGAAAAACAATGGGAAAGTAGGGCAGTGTACTAGAAAAACACGTTCTGTGTGAACAGCCTCTTGTAAGAGTTAGATGTAAAGTTGTAGTTAGTAGAATGTCTAAAGTGGGCCGTCGAAATAAAGTGTTACCTAAAATTTAAATAAAAATAAGAATGAGTTAAATTGACACTAGGAATCCTTGATCAGTGCTTCAGTTTCATAGATACCAACCAAAAGTTTGGACACAGCTACTTATTATGTTGGCTTGACAAACGTACTGATCTACCACTCTTCTTCTTCTGAGACTACACTTTAAACAGTATCTCCTCCAAGGGCTTTCAAGCTACAACCACCAAACTCGGGTCAGATCTTCAGACCTGCATCTTTTCTAACTGATCTGACGATTTTCGTTAAACGGACGATCAAAACTATGAAAAGTCCCATACACTTTCATTGAGGGGGTCAAGATTTTTGCAAATTCATGCTAACAACATGTTAAAAATGCTAACATGTTAAATCATGCTAGCAACATGCTAATTCATGCTAGCAATGTGTTAAAACATGCTAAATCATGCTAGCAACATGATAATTCATGTTATCAACATGTTAAAACATGCTAACAGAGTGATAAAACATGCTAGCAACATATTAAATCATGTTAGCAACATTCTAATTCATGCTAGCAGCGTTGTAAAACATGTAAGTAACGTGTTAATTCAAGCTAACAACATGTTAAAACATGCTAGCAAAATGCCAATTCATGCTAGAGGCTTAAAATTGTTACCAACATGTTAACTAGTGCTAGTGACATGATAATCCATTTTAATTAATGCTAGAAACATGCTAATTCATGCTAACAAATGTTAAAACATTTTAAATCATGCTAATTTCATGTAATTTTCATAATTTCATGTAAGCAATGTGTTAAAACATGTTAATTCATGCTAGCAACAAGCTATCAATGTGCTAAAACGTGTTAGCAACATGCTAACATGCTAATCATAAAACATGCAACAGCATGCTAGCAATGTGTTAAAACATGTTAATTCATACAAACAACATGCTAAAACAGGTTAGCAATGTGTTAATTCATGTTAACATGCTAATTTATGCTAGCAACATGTTAAATCATGCTAACAACATGCTAATTCATGCTAGCAGTGTGTTAAAATATGTTAATTCATGCTAGCAATGTCTTTCTCTTTCCACTTCACTAAATTTAAAGCTTATAAAACTTTCAAACTTTCATACAGCTTTGTCAAGCCAGCATCAAAGTTTGTCCCAACGAACCTTACTTGTCTAGTTCTGTATTGCAACTATTCTCTGTATTAGATAATTATTAAGTCTGCTTTTTAAAACAAAGAAAAGGAGGATGGTTAGTATGCGACAACAGCGGGCTCTGTATATTTGTGCAGTGTGCGCATATCAAAAGATTAAATCTGATTTAAAGTTTGGAGCACGTCAACCCAATCACTTTATGAAGCGTTCATGTAAACACTAATTTTGGAAAGTGTTGATGTAAACGTGGCTAATGTTGCAAATTTAGTAACATTATCCAGCTCAGTTCAGTTCAAATTTTGTTCTCATTCGATAGTGTCAGTGCAGTTAAATCGATAAGCTAACTGTTTTTAAACCCCAACAACTATCCTCAATCATTGCTGCATTACATCTTCAAGTGCAGAGGTTTTGATTTCAGATTCTATGATGTGTGAAAGGCCAGACTTATGTGATAATGTGTGCTACTGATCACCGACCAAGTCTGAGAGCGAAAGAACACACTCTCTTTATGCAGTGTGCTGTTTATTTTAGCCTATTTGTTTATAGTATTTAATTAATTTCCTTGAAAATATTTTCCCTCCCTCCCAGCCAATCAGAGCTCTTCTCCGCCACATGCAACCATGACATCCACTGGTATAATACATGTTTGTAGACAAACAAGAAGAGCCCCTCCACCATCCCCACTGCTTCTTTGTGTGGGAACAACGGCAACACAGTGTCACATGAAGCAGACACATTGTGCAGCCATGTAGATGTGTGCTCCTGTCATGGATTCGCTTGAGCAGGCCTCGAACGGCTGAGCCGTAGGCTGCATTGTTCTGCAAAACAGTTTCACCATTTAGAAAAAAGGTGTGTTGGGGTTTTATATAGATCCCTAGGGCATTTTAAAGAACATTTTATGCCAAAAAGGTTCTATAGGGACAAATGTCTCAAATGATTGCATAATACTTCCATGTTTAACAGGTTTTATTGCAATTTTGTCTAGTGATAAAGTATATTTACGAGCTGTTTCATTCATAAAATGTAATCAAAATGAAAAATCGATTAAAACTAAATTCATTAAAACTAAATCCATTAAATGATCCCATCTTTTTTAAAAAAAAAAAAATGCTGGTGGGGAAAGAGTTAAAGACATAGTGTGTGACTAATATTTCAAGTGCAAGGTTTTCTTTTACCAGCAGAGGCCGGTGTTGTGCAGCTTTAAGTGAGTTGGCTGAAGGAGGTCTAGAATACCTGGAGAAAGTCTTAGCATTCCCATTCATCTCATGGCAAAAGAGGACCTTAATTGTGGAAGAACACAAGTCATTTGAAATCATCCATCTTTGCTCAGAGGACCAAAGAACATTCTAAAATATTAATTTCAGTGTTCCCCATATTCATACGCCAATTATGAACACATCACAAAGAGTTCCCAGAGTTTGGGTTAGGTTAACATAGGAACATACTGAAAGTAGAGCAGACATCTTGATTGAAATATTACAAATGTTATATGGGATTCAGATGAAGGGATTTAGTGTTTTTATGAGTACACTCTAAAAAAAAAAGGGTTTAAAACAACCCAAGTTGGGTTGAAAATGGACCCAGTGGTTGGGTTAAATGTTTGCCCAACATGCTGGGCAGTTTTATTTAACCCAACTATTGTTTAAAAATGACTATATGGCTGGCTTAAAATGAACTCAAAATAGGTTGGAAATTAAAAATTAGACACATAATTACTAGAGGAAACAATAATAATCAAAAGGTGAAAATTATAATAAGAAATTATTATTGTTTAATTATTATTCATTAAACTTATTAATAAATGTTCATTTATTAAACATATTAATAAATGTTATTTTCCAACATATTTTGGGTTCATTTTAAGCAAGCAATACAGTCATTTTTAAACAATAGTTGAGTTAAATAAAACTATCCAGCAGGTAGGACAAACATTTAACCCAACCACTGGTTTAAAACAACCCATTCACTGGGTTAAAACAACTCATTTGCTGGGTTTGTCCATTTTCAACCCAACTTGGGTTGTTTTTAACCCAGCAATTTTTAGAGTGTACAGCTCATGTGGGAGTAAAAGGAAATTAGATGAAGAGAAGAAACCATAACCTTCAGACTTCGGACATACTGCTCTTAATAGTGCACTGAAGAGGGAAACACATCACAGGGAAAAATGTGAATTTTGCAAGGAGAAAGAGAGAAGAACGTGATAAAGATCTGTCCCAAATCTTTTATTGAATGATGTCTGAACTTAAGAAGAGTTAACAAACATTTTGGAATTTCAAAAAATGTATGCTTTTCATTTTTATTACAATAGTTGAAAGTTAAGTTAGAAGCCTAGTTTAGTTCACAATTCCACATAAAAAATAAATTCTGATCCACACTCCTTAAAATTTAGTGTAAAGCACAGAAAAGAGTCAATGCTTAGATTTAAATCTGATTCTAAATCATCGAACTGCTTTCAGTTTCACAAGATTTATAACAGTCAATCATTGTTTGCGAATACTATAAAAATTAAATATGATCGTGTTGCAAAAATCTTCTTATAAAACAGCATTTATTTTGTTGTTGTCATAATCTGTTTCAGTTTGGACTATTAGTGTTTATTCCTTGATTTAATGTGCGTTTTCTGTATCACTGTCATGTAGACTAATTATGTTGCGCACCTGTTTCTTGTTGAGTTGTTCATTACCCGGTGTATTTAAGCCCTCAGTTTGGTTCAGTCTTAGTTTCGGTGTTGTCTTTATGTTGCGTATGTAGAGCTGTTGCGGTTCTTCCCCTGCGGATTATACTTCTTTGTTTTTTTTTGTTCTATTAATAATGTCTTAAGAGCTTCTTCCAGATCCATATCTCCTCATCATTCCTTCATAGTGATGGAAGAAACAAAGCTTTTCGAAACTTTGAATCACCTGAACCAATTGCTTCGCAAAATGATTCATTGTTTCGAAGCACTCGACACGCCACACGCTGGTGGTCAAAATAGTGTAAATGCAACAAAAACTCAGCCAAAACACCTTTTACAAACCACTTCCAAATGTTTTAATGAAAGTGTAATCTATTAGACGCAATTAACAAAATGGGTTAGTATAATACGAGTCATTAGGGCTTGTTTTGTGGAGAGATTGATCAATCAGGCCAATAAGAGACTATTAACTCTTCCTTTCATTAAACAAATGTGTCATTAAACATGTCTACACATTTGTAAAACTTTTGAAAAACCATACAGACACTGGGTTATGGGTTCACAGAGATCATCGCCCCCTAGCGGCCAACTATTGAAATTTTGAAACAGTTATGACATAATGAAGCATTGTTTACTAAAATCACATGACTTTGGCAGTTTGATCTGAATTACTGGTTCGAAACAAAGGATTTGCAAAGATTACAAAGCATGTTTTGAAAGCACCCATCACTACCTTTAAACTCCAAATATAGCTCAATCCAAGATGAATGTTTAATGGTAAATTCATTGAAGTTTAGCAGACAGACTCTGAATTCATAAAGTGTTCAGCTGTTTCCTGCCAATCCGCATCTGATAATAATAATAATCATAAAAAAAATTACCTCACGTCAGTAGATACTGATGGCAAATGTTTCTCATTGAAAGCAATTGGACATGCAACATTGTTAAAGTTTTTTGCTAATGTTGGTGACGAACAGTAATTTAACTGAGAGCATCTTTAAAATACGGCAACATAATCATGCATAAACCAGTCACCACCAGCACATTTGCAAGATTTATGAATTTGCAGGAATCTGCCAATGTATACAGTGTTCAATTGAGATCTAGGAGAATGCAAAGTGCTTAAATACAAATACCAACAATGTGTTAATCTTCTAAAAACAGCTTGCTCCATTTCACAAGTGCTTCTGTAGAAAGGATAAGGTAAATCCTATTTCCCCCCTAAACCATGCCAACTTGGCCTGACAACCAGGGCAGGGTTTGACCAAACAGGTTTTAGCATTGATGTCACAAATTCTTCCTATGATAAAGTAGTTTGGTGCATGGAATGTGCTGTCGAGATAAGCTGTAAAAATATTGGTTGGCAACATCAGTCTTTCAAAACAAGCCCTAAGCTAACCATTAAACGAGTTTATGAGCATTTCAGCGACTGAAATAGTTCAGAACAATCAATAACGGAAATAACACAGAAAATTGTACAATAGCTCAAGGAGGGTAACACAAAAATTGCAGATTCACTCCTTGGACGGAGTGACTAATGATCTGGCAAGATCTGTGCCTACAGGTGAACAGGCTGTTAAACATCTTGTTCAAGGGCATAATTATTATTGTGATCTCAGCACCTCAGCAACAGTTTTAGGGTAACCTATTCTTTGCATTGAACCATTAGGTTACCATTACCAGTGGTAGTTATTTTTTTACTGCAAGCACAACGTAGATGTTGGACAGCTAATCTATCCATAATCAAAGCTTCAGCACTAATTTTCAACCAGAGATTTTTAAATAATTAATTTCAGTCTGTTTTTCACACTAAAGACTTGAAATAGAAAGCACAATCAATATAGACCTTTTTAATGGTTCTTTTTTGGAGCTTGACAGACGTAGTCACTATTTTGAAGATTCTTTAAATTCTCCATTTTTGTTTCATAAAAAAAAAAAAAAATCATTTTGGAATTACAATTTTGGTTGAACTATTTCTTTGATATGTCAGTATATTCTCCTAAACTGCAATGAGATGAAATCAAGAGCAAAAAAGAAAAAAAGAAAAAGAACTTGGCTTAAGTTTCCCACTTCTAGTCTAGAGTTTCATAAGAGATCATAAGTAAGAACTAGATTGAAACGTTTGTAGACAAACTTTGATGTTGGCTTGACAAAGCCGTATGAAAGTTTGAAAGTTTTATAAGCTTTAAATTGTGAAGTGGAAAAAGAAAGAAAAACATTGCTAGCATTATTTAACATGTTTTAACACATTGCTAGCATGAATTAGCATGTTGTTAGCACGTTTTAGCATGTTGCTAGCATAAATTAGCATATTAGTAGCATGTTTTAACATGATGTTAACATTAATTATCATGTTATTAACATTTTCATACATTGTCGGCATGAATTAACATGTTTTAGCATGTTGCTAGCATGAATTAGCATGTTTTGCTAACATGTTTTAACATGTTGCTTACATGTTTTAGCATGTTATTAGCATGAGTTAGCATGTTGCTAGCATGATTTAACATGTTGTTAGTATGTTTTACCAATTTGCTAACATGAATTAGCATGTTGCTAGCATGTTTAGAATGTTGCGAGCATGAATTAGCATGTTGTGAGCATGTTTTAACGGCTGCTCCCGAAAACTTAGGCAGCTGACTTGTTGCCTTGCTGCCCTATCAAGCAGTGACTTTGCAGGCATTGTTTGCGCATGAAGGCATGAAACTGATTTCGGACAGACTTCTGAGGCAGCCTAACAGTTTAATGATCTACAGCAAAATAACGTGAGCTTTGGTGTTAGCTAAGCAAATATTTATGATATCTAGAAATGACATCACAAATGGAAAACAATGGTCAAAAATGTACATTTACACACAAACTGACCACAAACGGCAACTTTCAGACGCCTTCTTTATTTATTAGCTCAACTGTCACAGAATGGAAAGAACAGGATTGTGGAATATCAAAGGCAGCGAAGCATACATCTATGCTGCCTTCAAAAATCGATCAGATGAAGGCATCTCATGAGACAGGAAGTGAAGCTAACTTTGGATTCGTACATGCCTTCTTACCTTGGAATGCGTCCTCCAAAGGCAGCATTTTTCAGTTTTCGGATGCAGCCAACATGTTGTTAGCATTTATATTAACATGTTGCTAGCATGTTTTAACACATTGCTAGCATTTTTTAACATGTTGTTAGCATTAATTAGCATGTTGCTAACATGAATTTGCATGTTGCTAGCATGTTTTAACATGTTGATAACATGAATTAACATGTTGCTAGCATGACTTAACATGTTGCTAACATGTTTTAGGATGCTGCTAATATATTTCAGCATGCTGCTAACATAAATTAACATGTTGTTAGCATTAATTAGCATGTTGTCAACATGTTTAGCACATTGATAGCATGAATTAACATGTTGCTAGCATGTTTTAACACATTGATAGCATATTTTAACATGTTGTTAGCATGAATTAGCATGTTCCTAGCATTTTTTAACATGTTGCTAGCATGATTTAACATGCTCCTAACATTTTTAGGATGTTGCTAGTATGTTTTAGCATGCTGATAGCATGAATTAGCATGTTGTTAGCATGTTTTAGCACATTGATAGCATGAAGTAGCATGTTGTTAGCATGTTTTAGCACATTGATAGCATGAAGTAGCATGTTGCTAGTATGTTTTAGCATGTTGTCCTAGGATAGTCATTAAGTTTTGCTAGTGATAGCTTAAATACTTTTTAAGTCTTATTGTACAAAACTTTTGACCCCCTCGATGAAAGTCTATGAAACTTTTTGTAGTTTTGATCGTCCACTTAACGAAAAGTCAGATCACTCAGAAAAGATACAGCACACTGAGTCAGAACAGTAGATACAGAAATAGTAGATCAGTGCGTTTGTTGTACAATATATGTTGTAATTTGCCCAACAATGCGAAATACAAATCCTGTACACACGTTCTACAGGTTATCTTGTAAAAGAGCTTTGGAGGTAAAAGCAACATACATGACGTCATATAGTCACTGTTTAGACAGTGAGCTCCACATTAGTGCAAAACTCCAACTAAGCCTTTTTAAACCTGCTTAATGTTCACTGGGGTTCGACCCACAATTTACCCTGCAAAACAGGAGAGAGGTCAGAAAGAGTTTGAGATATTTCAGACATGTTTGACAGGTATGCACGCTACACTTTCACTGATGTTTTGCAATGACACAGAAACATTGAGGTTCATGGTTTGTAGTGGTGTTGCTCAGAGGCTGTTTATGAAGTACTAGCCAGTGAAAACGTCTTGTTTTAGGTCACCCGCCATTTTTAGAACACAGTTTTGACCTTAAATTCACGTTAAGAGAATGTCTTGCCTCGCTGAACTGCTGGCATACTTTTTCGTCTTTCCTTATTTCAAATGAAAGGGAAGGATACAAAGGCAAAGGCAACTTTAAGGAGTCTAAAGACACCTAAATAAAAACCATCCATGCAACCAAAACAAATCTAGTTGCTATGAGCTGAAGAATATTCGGTAACACTTTACAGTACAGGTCCACTAATATGCATTAATTCATGCTTAACTAATGCACATTATCATGAGTTAATGTATGACTCATGAAGAACTAAACCATTACTGCATCAGCAACTAATAAAGAGTCTATAGATTAAGTAATATATGAAACAATCTTAGCATTTATTCTCCCTTTCGAGTGTCATGACAAAGCATGCTGGGAAATAGAAATCCCAACCCAGTTCCATGTAAATTTAAGTTTGTCTAAATTAAAAGAAACAAGTTCATAAAAGTCAAAACAATTAAACAATTCAGATGACTTAAAACGTGTCAGTTTCGTGAACTCAAAAGAAAAAGAAAGTTCTAAATACTCATAAAAGTTAATTTGATTGAACTAATATTTAATTTGAGTTAATTATTTATAATTTGAATTAATTATTTTGAGCGTTAGGGTTTACTTCAACTTCCAGTTGTCTGCTTTAATCAATCATTAGCTAATTTGCAAATGTATCATTGTTATGACTCTACTTGTTGAGGTACAATGACACATTTAATTAATAACAATTCATTTATTACTTAATCATATAGAATATTTATTAGTTGCTGATGTAGTGATGGTTTAGTTCTTCATGAGTCATACATTAACTCATGATTATCTGTGCATTAGTTAAGCATGAATTACTGCATATTAGTGGACCCGTATTGTAAGTGTTACATTTTTTCCTTCATAAATCATTACTATTGGTCACCCTTTACATCTGTCTGTGGGTTTTGCAAATATTTAATCAATGAAAAGTCAATTAAAAAGAGAATGTGACTAAATCTCGGTACTCCATTGGCTCCTTAGACTGTCAGTCAAACCTCATAACTCCGCCCGCCTCTTTAGTGAATGAAGTGGCGCACACAGTTTGGAGCATCTCTGCTTGTTTGCAATGCAATGGTAGCCTAAATAAAGAACTGCATCTATGAATAAGTACAGCGTTTACTCAAGAAACACTATATATAAAGGCTAATATTTTATGAATTTAAGGAGCAGAGAAGAGTATCTTAGACTGACAAAATAAACATATTTTGCACATCAAATGTGTATTGAATGCAGCAATTGCATTAACCAAAATAATGAGAAATGTCTAAAATTCCAAAATTTCTTTTAAGGAATTATCTTAATTGTTGCACAGTATGTTTTTTTATTAACTTTAACTTATACTTAATTGTACATAACACTGTATATTACTATTTTATTTCTCAATTTTTGTCATATTTCTATTGTATTTTACAGTATATCTCTATCTACACCATAGTGGTTGTCTGATCCAGTCTGTATGGCCAGAAAAATATGAGAGTAAGCAGACGTGGATAGCTGTATATAACTAAACTATTTTGAAGATGTTTACACTGCATCCATCTATAATAATATCTATAAATCTATATATCTAGTACTGTGTACATTTAAAGGGGCCTTAAAATAGAAAATAAGTTCTAAAAAACTTTTGACATATGCAGTTTACGTTTTAACTGTAATTTTTAAGAAATCATAAAATATGAGATGATTTCTCTGTGATTTAAAAGCAAATTATAGGGTTCAAGTATGTTTTTGACTATGATATTCTCAAAAGGCACAAAATTATTTTTAAGCCCTTGGGCTAAAATTCAAGTGTAACATTTGGTTGACCTTGTATATGTTTTCCATCTTGAGAAACCAGGTGTGTCCTTAAGCCTGGAAAAATTAACACAACAATGGTTTATTAAATTCTAAGCCAACAATATCTTGAGAGGTACAGAAAACAATAACAAGGCATGATATATAAAATAACACAATAACTTGCTGCTCTCAAAAGTCAAGTTATGAACACAGTCTATAGAAACAGGTTTATATATATATATATATATATATATATATATATATATATATATATTGTATATATAGTGTATGTGAAACTTTTATTAAAATATTTAAAATATCAAATTAGACTGTATTTGCTTTGATATGTGCTTTGACTTTGATTGAATTTTATGGTTTACTATCAATTTAAGTAATTTTTTTTAACTGTTAAAAAGGCCTTTGTGTTTCTCAGAGCCCAAACAGAAAATGGTGGTTAAACTGGTACACAATGTACTTGTAATTTGACTTTTTTTTAAACCACCAGCTGTTGAACTTTCTACATATTACAAAATGGAAATTACTTTCATTAGAACATTGAGGAAGACAGGGTTTCATCTTCGGGTTACCCACGAGTTATATGAGACTTTATTTCCCTTCTGAATGAACTATGTGCTATAATTGTCCTCTTCTTTATCTTCCCCCACAATCTGTCAGATTGCTATTCTCACCTTACACTTTCACCCTCTGTCTGAGCGTATGGAGGTGAAAATATGAGAACAAGATTTATTCTTTACAGTCCCAGTATTCAGACAAAGAGTGTAAGCTTGGAGTCTATACTTTCCCTGGGGGGAAAAGGTTCAAAGCACTTATATTTTCAGCTAAAACCATCTTGCTTGTAGACCTTCACGTGATTACAGTGATGTCAACTCTAATTAATATCTTATATGTACTGCCGCAGGCTGTATGATCAGAAGAAACATATGCTGCATACTGAAGCAACTTTAGGAGAACCTTAAATGTTAATGAATAATAGAGCAGATGTTCAACCAAAAACCCTCTTAAAGGTTTTTCGCACTATGCGTTACTGTGGGTTTACATGCTTTTAAGCCATAGGTTTACAAATGAACACTTGAAATCTAGAAATCTGACTAATAAATTCCTAATCCAGGATTTACACTGTTCATACTTTACCATGGGTTAGTAGATACTTTTGGCACCAGAATTTAGAGTTGCAGTGTTAACCCTGCTTTGGAGCAGACTGGCCTTAAAAACTGGCCTTAACAAAGACATTAAACTAGAAAGAATACTTCACATAGCTCAGTTTATGTTGTTATTATTTACTCACCTTTACGCCATTCTACCATTATGAAAAAAAGAAGTAGACAGTTTTAAAAAGAGTGCAAATAATAAGTATTACCAAAATACATTTTAAGTGTGAACTGAATGTAATGTTAGTTGCATGTTATTTGCAATTAAATGAAAATGTATTATAGCTTAAATTTATATTAAATGCAATTAGTTGAACTTAACCCCTTAACTGTCACTGGCGCTCTGCGCTCTTTTTTTATTGCTTTTTGCCCCCCATCACATATTTTAGTAATCATCATAAATTAGGTATTATTCGAAAGCTTAAAAACTCAAAACCATTTTGAAATAGGATATTGCATTACCATGGAAAGGTACTTTAAATCTTAATATTAGCGGACTCCTCTCCCTTGTGGGCGGTGTCATGTTTCATATTACATAATTTATTTTAACTATTTAATAATCAAATTTTTTTTGACAAAACGCATATCGTCGGAAAGGTCTGAAAGGTTCTATATTTGGCGACTGTTTTGTGATTCATATTGTGACAGAAATGTATTAATTTGTGACAGGAGAACGCAAAAACAAAAAAACAATGGAACGTGGGTGTCACCCGGTGGCTATTTTTGCTATAGCGCCTAAACAAAATCTCATAATTTGGAACACAACTTGGTTAGACATATGGCTTTCATCTTATAGCAATTTTAGTGTAAATATTATTTCGTAAAATATATATTGTAATATAAATGTTTAGTACAGTACAAATACTCCATCATCCCCATCCCAAAAAAAAACAGAAATCACTGAACTTATTGACTACAGACCTGTTGCCCTAATATCTGTGGTCATGAAGTCATTTGAGAGACTGGTGTTGGCCCACCTGAAGGACACCACTGGACCCTTGCTGGTCTACCCGTACCAGTTCTACTCGACCCACTCCGAGTGGGATTCGAACCCGGCGTGGGAGGTGGACGCGCTAACAAGGACGCTAAAGCCACTAGCGTGATAGGAGACTGCGGTTTACACAGCCTATGTCCCCTAAACCTCACTCCCATCTGGGTCACGGCACCAAATGTAACCGGTCCTACTCGACCCATTCTGAGCAGGCTTTGAACTGCAGCCGCTAGCATCAGTTGTTAGCGTGCCTTGAGGCCAGGGGAGTGAGGTTTGTCCATTACACTTACCCGCCTAAACTCCACTCCCATCCGGGTCATGGCACCAAATGTAACCGGCCCTACTCAACCCGCTTCGAGCTGGATTTGAACCAGTGTCTCCGGTGTGGGAGGCGGGTGCACTAACAAGGAAGCTAAAGACCGCAGCTACTAGCATCAGTCGTTAGCGTGCCTCTTGAGGCCAGGGCAGTGAGGATTACATGCACAGCTCTTACTGGCCCACGTCCGTTACACTCACCCGCCTAAACCTCATTCCCATCCAGGTCACGGCACCAAATGTAACTGGTCCACCAACTCGACCCGAGCGGGATTAGAACTGGCGTCTTCGCCGTGGGAGGCGGTCACGCTAACAAGGACGCTAAATTAAACTAAAATATACTTTAATGTGATCTGTCTTCATATATTTGTAAAGATGAAGTTGCAAATTAGTGGCTTTTTATTTCATTAATATTACATTATCTGCAAGTACAGTTTTTTTTTTTAAGGTTTTAAGTACACTAAGTGTACATTCAATACAGTTAAATCGCACTTCTTTTTTCTTCTGCAGCAAACAAAATTATTTGAAGAATGTTTGAGCTGTTTTATTTATACAATCTAAATCTCCACGATTTTCAAGCTTTATTAATTTTAATATTTGATGGCTAAAACACTGATTGTACACTTTCTTTTACATTTTTGCTATTTCGATCATGAGTGAATTCAAAGCTGACTTTCAAAAATAAACCTATGAAATGGTTCTCTTCTGTAGACTACAAATAAAGCTAAGTAAAATAAATGATATTATTATAGTTTATTCCATTAAACTTCATCTTAATGTAGGTGTGTGTAGAGATTTTTTCCAGCTCTTAAGTTGGCAGCGCCACTGACTGACTGACCACCTGCAGGTTTGAGCGGTATTGTCTTTTTTCAACGTCGAAAACTTTCATTTTGACAGCAGCTCCCATCAAATGAAATGCAGCTCGCGACTTTCTCAGATTATCTGACAGTGTTATTTAAGGACAGACAGCAGATTGACCGACCTACTCACTGCTTGTATATCTGACGCTGTACTGCTGATATAGATGGCTCGTCTTCTGACCAACACAAGATGAGCAGAGATGGACCAAAGCTGACAGGACGACATGAGACCTTTATGAAAAGTTTCCCTGAAGAAGCCGTTCTCGCTCGGATCAAGAACAATGTCTGTGAACATCTCGAGCTTGAACAGCACACTTCAGCAGGCGCTTTTTACTCACAACGTTCCCGCTCTCATATTCGGCGTTTTGCT